>NC_140166.1:173873954-174151454 GCF_963971535.1 Notolepis coatsorum | reverse complement strand
AAAATTGCTTAAAAACGAAGTGATGGAGAGGCAACTAGAAACCCATCGTTACCACAGGCGGAATAACATCCGCATTGTGGGGCTTGATGAATCAGTGAACTGCGATGACATCAACTTTCCAAACGTGTTATCAACGATTTTGAATAACTCCGATCCAAACAAAGTGCCAGAAGTGGAACAAGTTTACAGAATTGGTTCCCAGGGGCAAAATATCAACGGGCCGAGAGTCATCGTTGTCACTCTACGGAAAACTACAACAAGGGATGAAATCATCAAATATGCTCGCAACCAACGTGGGATGCTGAAGTATGGTGATAAACCAATATTTATCTACGAAGATTTGAGCAGAGAGGCCATCATCCGACGTCAACCATACAAAGTTGTGATGCAAAAGCTGTACACAGCCGGCCACAAGCCAAGGCTAGCATATCCGGCGCTGTTATCATTCTTGGACAATAACGGCCGCAGGTCAGGTCCATATACACCCTTTTATGCTGAGGATTTCCTGATTCAAAATGCAGCAAATAACCCAAAGCATGACGGAAATGCCGGAACCAGTTAAGCCTCTCCCTAAATATATACCAGTGTAGGAATGACTTTATTGTGTTCATCAATGAGGTCATTCCACCAGTGTTGGAATAACATTGCTGTGTTCATCAAGTAGCAAACGATATGCAAGTCGTCTATAACAATGTTTACTGTGTATAATACGATTCATAATACATTATAATTTCAGTCTCTGGTCTCTGAGGGGTCAAATAAATATCAATACAAAAAGATCTATCTGGAATATTCTGGGTTTATCGCTCAAATGCCCTGGGTCTCTTAGATCATTCTGGAATGTAAAATAGTCTAGGCACTAGTATATTCTACAACCTTCTAGAATATAAGGCACCATGACAACGAAGTAAAGTAGTCTAGGCACTAGTATATTCTACAACCTTCTAGAATATAAGGCACCATGACAACGAAGCATACAACTCTAACAATAACATTCGGTGTGCATACACATAGCATATATAAATTAAATGAAGTGCAATCAGCCCTTAATAATACTTTAAAATTATCCACACATAAACGTATGGGCACAGCAAGGTTATTCTAACAATTTAAGTAATCACTCCATTAAAGGCACATTGAAGCGCTAAAAGGCGCTGCTTTTCTATCTTATCTAATCAGTTAAATCGGTTCTAGTGGCTTCTCCACGTTGATAATTATTTATCTCTTATTCCTTATCTATATCTTTCCATTGATTTTTATTTTATTAAATTTTTTCTTCTCATCACCCTATATTTTTTAAACATAATTTAACTTACATTGTTCTTTTCCAATGTTCTTCACATTAAGGTGTCAATATTACTATATATTTTTTAAATATATTGTAACTTACATTATTCTTTTCCAATGTTCTTCACATTAAGTGTCAATACTGATCTACAATCTTTTCCTTTTTTTTTCCCCTCACACGTTGGTGGAGGGTTCAAAGGAATATGTCGATAAAGGTTTATTCTCTTTTTATTTTATTTTTTATTTTTATCTTTAGGTTAATTATCACAATACTTCATTACAGTAAGGGAAGGTGCAAGACCAAAAGCGACATTCTATTGCAATAGAATGGAAATGTTAGATCCTATGGCAATGAGCATAGGAAAATTAGGATTACAATGCTCAGGTTGGGCAATCCGGTGGACCATGGGAGAAAGTCAATCGCGGAGGATGTGTTCTTGGAACACAGGCATGTTCGACTTTCTGGGAGAGGGGAAAATAGGGGATTTTTATTTGTATATATATATGTTTTTAAGCTCAGCTCTCAACGGGACCTCATTAATTGGATGTGCATCTATTGTGGCTTCATACTCCAGAAACATTACCAAAAACTACACGAAAACATGCATAGACTATGGCTAGTTTGAATATAATGGTATGGAACACCGGTGGGATAAACAAACAACACAAGCGCAAAAGCGTGCTTACACTGATGAAAAAAGAACATGTGGACGTGGCACTATTAAGCGAAACGCACATTTTAGAGGGAGACATAAATACGTTAGCGGACAACATATACCATAATATTGGTCACTCTTCTTTTGCTACGAGAACTAGAGGGGTAGCCATAGTCGTCAGACGCAAATTAAATATCGAATTGAAAGGGGTATGGTCGGATGCTGAGGGGCGCATAACTATAGCTAGGATTATACACAATAACAGGAAAATTGCATTGGCAGCGGTATATGCCCCGAATTTGTACGAAGTGGGTTTCTTCACTTCACTAACAGGAGAAATGTTAAACCATCCCGAGTACTCATACATAATAGGTGCGGATTTTAATGCCATTTGGAACCCAAGGATGGACAAAACTTACCTTTCCTTCTCCAGCGAACAAAAGAATTCATCTAAAGCATTAAAAGATTGGTCGAAATCAACAGGAGTAACTGATTTATGGCGTTCACTTAACCCCATGACCCGCAAGTACTCCTGTCGTTCGGCGAGACACAACACACTATCCAGAATTGATTACGTCTTTGCATCCCCGAGAATATTTGATAAATACGAAGTGGAAATGACACCCAATGCGCTATCAGATCACTGCTACTTAATCCTGAAAGCAACATTTGGTACATTATCTACCCGGGCCCCAAGATGGCGTTTTAATTCGATGCTGCTTAACAACAAGGAATTCATTACACAAATTAAAGAAGCTCTCACAGTATTCCTACAAGTTAATACTAACTCGGTGCAAGATCCCAGAATATTATGGATGTCGGTAAAGAGTATGATCAAGGATTTCTCGGATAGATTTACCTCCATATTGCGCAAAAATCAAAACACAAAACTGTCTGAAAAGGAAACGCTTTACTCAACGCTTTTTAATTCTTTAAAATACAACAACTCTACTAGACTAGATAACCAAGTTAACATTCTAAAGACCGAGATCAAAGCAATGTACAGACAAAAATCGGAATTGCAAATACGCAGCACTAGACAACAGCAGTACTTCCAAGGTTCTAAACCTAGTCACCTATTAGCCATGCGACTAAGAATTAATGCAAAATTTGCAGATATAACTGCCATTAGGAAACAACAAGCTCTAGTAACAGAACCCAAAATAATAAACGATACATTCAAAGAATTCTACTCCGATTTATATAACTCAGAAACGACCTTTGATCAGGACAAATTAGACACATATCTTAATCAAATTACTCTCCCTAAACTTACAGATGAAGACGCTAAACAGTTAGAAGTACCGATCACATTAGAAGAACTCAAGAAGGCCATATCCGGAATGAAAAACGGCAAAGCTCCGGGAATTGACGGTATCCCATCAGAAATGTACATTTCTTGCTGGGACATATTTGGACCCTTATTACTAAATATGATCTTATACTCAGTCAAAGAGGGAAGCTTCATCGAACACCAAAATACCGCACTCATTTCAGTTCTTCACAAAAAAGACAAAGACCCCACTGAATGCGGTAGTTACCGTCCTTTAAGCCTCCTCGGAACCGATGTCAAACTGTACTCTAAGATATTAGCCATCAGATTGCAAAAGCATATGACGTCTTTAGTTCATACGGACCAAACAGGCTTCATAAAAGGTCGCCTGATCAATGATAACATAAGGCGAATACTGCACGTACTAGATACAGACAAAGAGGACATCACACCTAAGGCGATACTATCCCTGGATGCTATGAAAGCATTTGACAGGTTGGAATGGTCGTTTCTATGGGCAGTATTGGAAAGGATGGGGTTAGGAAAAGGTTTCATTGATATGATTAAAGTACTATACAAGGACCCATCGGCCATGATTACAACAGGCACAATCATCTCCAAAATCTTTCCGGTATCACGCTCTGCCAGACAGGGTTGCCCTCTTAGTCCCGGACTATTCAATTTATCATTAGAGCCTTTAGCACAATATATAAGACAATCCCAATCCATAGAACCAATCGTAATCAAGGGCACACAACAAAAAATTAGTTTATATGCGGACGACGTAATATTGTTCATGCAAAACCCCAACACCACATTGCCTCATCTGCTCAAGTTGATTGAGAACTTTGGTGATCTATCGGGATTTAAGATAAATTGGCCGAAGTCGGCTTTCCTTCCACTTAACACCCCTGCAAAAAAAGGTATAACCCTCCCAGGTGCGATACCGATGGTAAAACATTTCAGATGCTTGGGAGTGGAAATATTCCCCACCATAAGACAAACGGTGAAGCACAATTACACAAAAATACAGAACAAAATCAAGGACGACCTGGACAGGTGGGCAAAACTTAAAAACTCAGTACAGGCAAGGGTATCAATAGTTAAGATGGATGTATTACCAAGAATCAATTTCTTCAGCTCAATGCTTCCGTTACCTCCTCCAGAGGGCTACTGGAAAAGATTACAAACCTCCACATACAAATTTATTTGGAATAACAAACCGCCTCGCATAAAAAGATCCACCGCACAGAGAAGTAAAGCAGACGGTGGCATGGCAGTCCCAGATTTTTTACAATATTTTAATGCCTTCACATTAAGACCATTGAAGAAGATATGGTTTGACCCCGAGGCTTTGGTATCTTGGAGAGAATTAGAAGAAAACATAGTAGCCCCACAGAGATTGAAAGACATAGCATACACTAAACTTTCAATCAAGCATTGTGAGCGAGAATTTGGCCCAATAATAACCCATGCAATCAGGACATGGCGGGAAACTCAAAGGAAATTTCCTAACAATCAAGTATGGCATAATCACACTCCCATATTCAATAACAATGCTCTCTTAATGGGAAAACGACCTATAAGATTCCCTGTATGGGAAGAAAGAGGCATACACTCATTAGGGGATATTTTTAATAACAAGGGCCTCTGTAGTTATGTCGAAATATGCATAAAGTTTAACCTCACCGAGTCCACATGGCTTTTTTACATACAGTTAAAACTTTGTATGAGATCTCACGGTGTTCCATTACACATACCAATTGAACACCACAGATACCACAAATTTTTCTATGACAGAAATACATTGGGAGGTTTTGTATCAGGTTTTTATTCACAATTACTAACGTCCTCGTACGAAACCCTTCAACTAGACAATGTCTGGAGGAGGGATATACCAGACCTGGAAAATGACTTTGATTGGCAAGGAGCCTGGGCAAATGTCCGACTTACATCAAGGAACCCGGATCATCAACAAATCAATCTGAACTATATTCACAGGACATACTTGACTCCTATAAGGCTGTGCAAAATGGGGCTTATACAAAACTCCAAATGCTCCCAATGTACAAATGGGGACGAAGGAACATTTATGCACATGTATTGGGACTGCCCACCAGTTAAGGCATTCTGGGAAGATGTGTCCCAACAATTATCAATACTCGTATTTTGGAATATACCTGTACACCCCGCGGTATTGCTATTGAATGATGTTTTTGAGTTTGCAGTGAACCCACAACTAAAAAGATTGGTTTTATCGGGTATCACAGTAGCTAAAAAACTGATTGCATCACGTTGGTTTCAACCGGAAAAAATGTGCCGGAAAGTGTGGTTTCTTACATATCTTGATGTGATATATCAAGAAATATCAACAGCAAGAATTCTAGGGCTCAATGAATCCAAAATGTTAATGTGGTTAGAAGTGGTGGAGAGAATAAAAGCTAGCCTATAATGGTGATGTCTGGTTAGGAGTGAGGGATAATAGAGGTACTATCCAAGAGGGGGTCCGGGAGGGGGGGATTTGAGCTGGAGCATATGTGTGTAGGGTTTTAGAAAATAGGTATTCGGGGTATATTATATACTAACATTTATATAATTGTAACTTCGCTGGATATACACGGTATACGGTTAAAATGTTATTATTGACTATTTTTGTTTTATCCTGTTTCTGTACTTGCATATATTTTAACCACCTTTACTGAAAGTTTCATTATACATTGTGTGTTGAGTACTGACTTTTAATAAGTTTTGTTTTGCAATAATAAAAAAAATTAAAAAAAAAAAGAAGGTAGTAATATAGGCAAGGAAGATTATTTAGTGGAAGAGTGCATGATAGTAGAAGACAGTTAAGGTATTTTTTTTCCTCCTTCATTTCAGATATTGAAAAAGTGTGTTTTTAGTTGACGGCGAAAAACTTGTCGGGTTTCGGCTGTCCTAACTGTGGTGCAATAGCTGCAACGGCGTACGTGCATGCATGCATGCATTCACACACACACACACACACACACACACACACACACACACACACACACACACACACACACGCACACACACACACACACACACACACACACACACACACACACACACACACACACACAAGGGGGCATGGCTATGTGTTATAGGTCACTCCCACTGCCACGCCCACTTTTGAACCTTTGAACACATGCATGCCTTCACACACACACACACACACACACACACACACACACACACACACACACACACACACACACACACACACACACACACACACACACACACACACACACACACACACACACACGCACACACATACACACACACACACACACACCTCCATGCAAAAGTTCTGCCTTCTAGAAAACTGAAAACAGTGGCTGCTAGAGGGCGGGGAATGTTGTAGACCGACCGACCGACACAAACCGACCAACCAACTGACAGAGTGACCTATAGAGCTGCTAGTCGCAGCACACAAAAAAAACATCAATACACACTTTCTAAGAAGAACTTTCTGCACAGCAAAGCAAGGGGGGGATCAAACTGCTCTCAGGTCACACAATAAATATGAAGCAATAAAGAATCTGAAGCAAGCCTTTTGTAACAGATAACAGACTGATATCCTTCCCCTTTGGCTCATCTCAAGTGACTGGAAGGCAAATTATGTCTGAGGGACAGACACATGCCATCAGCAAATCACAGTTATCACCTCAAAACCTCACAAATCCAATGTGAGTTTTTCCATGGATTTACCTGGTGAAATCAGCGTCATCCGTATTACTGATCCACACTTGTTCTTAAAAAACGATTTATATAAAAAAGGGGTTTATATTATATTGCCATAATTAGCTGTTAGATAACTATTTATTTACTTATCTACATAATAATAGACAACCCTGCCCTCCTGTACTCAATATTAGTTGTGATCCTACTGGAACTGGAACAGTGTAAGATGTAGTCATCATTGTACGACTTGAACCCTGAACCCTGCATGTAATGAAGGGTGAATTATTCCAATACCTCCAAATAATATTGGCTCATTGATGCTCCAGTGCCTTGACATAACCTATAGCAGCTTGGAATAATGCCCAGAATCCCTTTAAGATAATAATAATATTAAGAAGTATCCGACACTATGCAAGTAAATGAGGGAACTCAAAGAGAATTGCTTATTATTCATTAACAGCAACGATTGATTGATCGTCAAGTGGTTTTGTGTGTAGATGATTATGTTGGAAGACATTTGAGGATGTTGCTTGAAGGTGTGCTTGGTTATGTATCTCAGAATGTGTCGAAAGATGAAAATATTGGGTTTATTGTAATAAGGGGCATCTTGCTTCTTCCTATTCCTCTTCGGACAAGAGAGACTAATTAAGATACAATTATTTTTGTATTTTTATATTTTCATTGTTATTTCTTTTATTATCAAGTGGGAGTTATCATTAGGGTTTGACAGATTTAATAAAATGTCACCCCTATATAAAGGTGCACTGAAAGATTTCCTATAATTTTGGAATGAGGACAGTGTAGACTCAACAATGACATACAATTACATGTTGAGTCCGCACAGTCCTCACTCTTTGATGAGGACCTCGTGGACTCAATCGTCAAATGTGCTTATTCCATGTAATTGATCGCGGTTGATTCTACACAGTACTCGTCAAAAGGATTATACCTTTATTGGGACGATCACATCTTTTTCATAAAAAAAAATATCATACATTAAGCAGTTATTTTGAGGTATGTGTATAATAAAGGGAGTCCAATAACTCTATGTACAAAAAAGCATAAAAGAGCTCAATCAAGAATCAGAATCAAGAGGTTTATTTGTCACATACATACCAGGCCATACAGTGAAATGTGGGTGGTCTTGCCCGCATTGATTGTGCAAAATACAATAATAAAATAGAACAAAATAGGCATACAAAAAAAAGAAAAATAGATAAGACACAAGATATGCATGGTAAAAAAAAAAGACATGCTAGGTTCCTGAGAAACTGGTTCTTATATACACTACTATGCAATATACAATTTACAATGTTAACTCTTAATGTATCTAAACCATACAGTGCCTCCTTCTTTTAAAGTTTTTCTAAAGATTCTATTTTTTAAAGTGACATTTTGTTTAAAGTGATTCTTTTTTTGCGGTTGCTGCATGGGCGGTGTGTGTGTGTGTGTGTGTGTGTGTGTGTGTGTGTGTGTGTGTGTGTGTGTGTGTGTGTGTGTGTGTGTGTGTGTGTGTGTGTGTGTGTGTGTGTGTGCGTGTGTGTGTGTGTGTGTGTGTGTGTGTGTGTGTGTGTGCGTGTGTGTGTGTGTGTGTGTGTGTGTGTGTGTGTGTGTGTGTGTGTGTGTGTGTGTGCTCATGTGTATTTGTGATTATACAATGGCATGCAAATTTCTCATTTCTGATTGGCTGAAACAGTCAAGTTACACATGGTTATTTGTCATAACCCCACACTCTTGGTCTCAGGACCCGCCCACAACCGAATTACTATCACTCCGCCATGCGAGTTTTTAGAAGTGAAAGTAAGATGGCGGGCAATAAACATTACGAATGTATATGTTGACAGCGTCATAACGACTAAATGAAAAACGATTCTGTCACGGCGAATGTGTTAGTTTCTTACACAATGTTGGATTATGTAATTAGTGGGTCATGAGTCATTGTGGAACAAAATAAAAATCGCGCGAATTGATTGATTGATTGATTAAATTTTTTTTGTTTTACCTACTTTCTATAGAAGCAGCTGGGAGGTGGCTGTTTTAAGTGAGCGTGGATTATTGAATTGATTGATTGATTGATTGCAAATGTTATTACTGTCCGCTTTGTTTCCAACTGGTTAAGCTTGGCGACTCTTTCGAAGTCGCCCTCTTTCGAAGTTGGTTATGCTTAGAGTTTGTCTTTAGAGCAGGGCGATAGATCACCAGCCCTGATTCCAAACTCTAAGCATAACCAACTTCGAAAGACGGCGACTTTGAAAGAGTCGCCAAGCTTTTTTTTTAGATTTTTTTTGTAGAAGTCTGTAGGGTAACCGTCTGGCCCCGGGGACTTGCCACTCTGCATAGATCTAATCACTAACGTAATCTCCGCAACCGTAAGTCCCTCCTCCAGATTTGCGGCCCTCTCTGGGTCGACTGTCGGGACGCGGAGGGTCCTGTAGAAATCGTCTAGCGTGGAGGGCCCCACTTGTGAGTCCGAGGTGTATAACGATTGGTAGAAAGTTTTAAAGCTTTTATTAATTTTAAGGTTGTCAGTGGCTTTTGAGCCCTGCTCGTCGTTGATAGAGGGGATGGACTTGTTGGCAGTTCTTTGTCGCAGCTGATGGGCAAGTATCCGTCCGGCCTTCTCCCCATGTTCATAGTACCCCTGTCGCGTTTTGGTAATGAGGTACTCAGCCTGTCGCGTTGACAGGAGGTCAAACTCAGTTCACAGCGATATACGTTTTTTCAACGTGTCGGTTGATGGCGAGTGGCAATGTAGTCTATCTAGCTCCAAAATCTCGTCCGTCAGTTGCTTAAGGCATGCCGTGTTTATCTTCTTTTGGTTGGCGCAATATGAAATCACCTGTCCCCTTAAGTACGCCTTCAGTGATTCCCAAATGGTTAAAGAAGACATTCCCGGAGTCTTATTAATGTCGAGAAATAATGTAATTTCCGAGGTGATGAAGCTTGTGAAGGCTTCCTCCGACAGAAGCAACGGGTTGAGTCTCCACTGGCGGTGGCCGAGCCGTGTATTCGGGATACTCATTTTCATAACTAAGGGACCATGGTCCGAGATAACTATCGCCCCGTATTCGCATTTGGTTACAAGGGGAAGGAGTCTCTTATCCAGGAGAAAGCTGTCTATGCGCGAGAAGGTATTATGGACCAGGGAAAAAAAGGAGTATCCGCTGGATGTAGGATTACGAAACCGCCACACGTCAGCTACGCCATATGATTTAAGAAAGCGCCGGATTGCACGGGACGAGCTATAATACCACTATAATATAGCGCCCTGCAGGGTCGGCTTCTGCACTTGACATAGTAAATGGCGTGTTTTTATCTATCAGAATGGCTGCTCCTCTGGCCTTTGTGTGGAAGTTGGAGTGATACATCTGTCCCACCCATCCTCCCCCCAGTCGAGCATGGTCCGCAGTTTTTAAATGCGTCTCCTGTAAAAACGCTATGTCTGCATTAAGTTGTTTTAAATGTGTAAGTACCTTTTTACGCTTTACTGGGTGGTTGAGTGATTTAACATTCCAACTCACGAAATTAACAGAGCACCCTTCCAGCCCCATGGTATCACCCGTGTCGATCATAGTAGATGAGAGAGGCCATGCTTCTGGAACCTATAGAGAGCTCAGCACAACTGCAGGTGAAAAGCAAAACAGACGTCTGATCAGTTAAGCATGTTGAATGTACAAGTCCGGTAACCCCCCCCCCCCCCCCCTGACACCTATAAAAAACAAGGTGTCCAAAATACCCTTCAGAAACGAATCCACACATAATGTGCTTATGTTGGAGGTGTTCTACCTATGGAGCCAGCCGCTCAGGCCCCCGTCGAGCCCCTTGGGTAAAAGAAAATAATAAAGAGAAAGAAAAGAAAAATAAGAGTAAAAAAAACCTTACTCAGATCTTGGTATTATATTATAAGGTATTCAGCTGTCCATTGGGATACACCCAACCAGGTAGGGTAATATAGGTGGCAGCGGTGAACGGTAAGTATAACAATAATACATTAACATTAGCAACCTCACATCAAGCAGGCCCTGACATAAGGCAAAACATCTTACTCCCGAGCAAGGGCAACCAACATGCCCCGTTAAACACAAAGAAGGGTGCCTGATTGGGTGATAAAGAATAAAATAAATTGAATTGGAAGAGGTGCGTGTGTCCGTGCGTCTACAAATGGGTGTGTACCTGGGCATATGCCCTTCAGTGTTCGTGCATTTGCGTGCATGTGATCCTATGTGTGTGTGTATATGGATGTATCGAACACAGCCAAGGTGTAAACGTATGGGTGTGTATGCGTGAGTGTGTGGGTCCGTGCCCCTGTGTCTGTATAATGTGTAAATGTGTTTGCGTGTCTTAATGTGTGTCTGTGCATGCGCGTAGTGTGCGCCCACGTGTACGTAGTACGCCTAGAATCTCTAGCTCCATTAGGTATGCGGGCGTGTGCGCCATCTTAGGTGTGAGCATGTGTGTACATATTTATATGTCTGTATGTGTATACACACATTGTCCTACTGGGGCCAAAATTATACACTGTTCACATCGGCTGTACATCATAAGCATAGGGCAACGAGTTTGCTGGAGGTTGGTGAGTCACTTAGCTTGGTAAACAGTGTCCAGTAGTGTCCTCTCAATGCTAGGCAGACGATGCTACACATAAATGATCACACAGTAGACATTACAGTAGCCTCTATATACATATTGTCCTGTTGTAGTTAATATGATACATTGTTCACATCGCCTGCATATCATAAGCAGCACGTACACACCGACACATCTCTCTTTCTATGTGGTCTCACCCGCCGCTGCGTGCACAATGTTCTTTCTGACGTAGCTCATTGCCTCCTCTGCATCGGTGAACTCTTTCTCTTTTCCCCCGTGCGTGATGCGAAGTCGGGCCGGAAAAAGAATGCCGTATCGGATGTCTTCACGGCCGCGTAATAGCTTCCTCACCTCCGTAAACGCAGCCCTGGCCTTCGTGACGCCCGTGGCATAGTCGGGGAAGATTGCAATAGACTTTCCGTTGACCTGCAACGGAGCCTCAGTGCGCCCCCATCTCAACACCTCGACACAATCTTGGTAATAGTGGAGTTTAGCCACGATAGCACGGGGCTTCCCGTCTGGACTCTTCTGCCCCAGTGCTCTATGCGAGCGGTGCACCAGCACTTCATGGTCCATTTGCAGCACGTCTTTCAGCAGCTTTGAGACCGATGCAGTAGAGCTTGAGCCGTCCGTCTCAGCTACTCCAAGTATCCTGACGTTACATCTCCTCATCCTTCCTTCCATATCGTCACACTTTCCCCTGAGACCAGTCATCTCCGTCTTTAGGTTGTCGACTGTGACTTGCAGCGTTGCCACCTCGTCCGACCACCTCGAGAGACCACCCTCCACGTCCTTAACCGCAACCTCCATTTTGTTAATGTCCACACGCAGTGTCGCTACACAGCTTCGCATTTCCTCCTTTATCGCTTTCAAATCATTTCTGATAAGGTCGAACTCCTTGGAAAGTGCACCTTTCAATTCCGATTGTATTATCACTGCGATTTTGGATTTCAGCGCGAGGAGAATCTCCGTCTTTAAGGCTGTGGTATCCACGTCGGCCATCTTTGACGGTGTGGTCGGTGGTGGCCCAGAGGCGGAACCCGAGGCTTTCTCAGGCCTACTTGTAGCCGGGACGTATCCAAATTTGCAAAGGTTTGATGCCATCTGTCCGTGTAAAAAATGACCAACGGTTTGAACAAATGTACCCTGAGTAAGATTCACTAAGTTATGTAAATCCGTAAGCTTATTAAATTACGATAAAACAACAAAAAGTAGAGGCTCGACGGGAGCGAAAACAGAAAAGCGTACTACTCCATTGCTCGCCTAGCCACGCCTCAGAGTCGCCAAGCTTAACCAGTTGGAAACAAGGCGGACAGTAATAAAATGTGCAATCAATCAATCAATCAATTCAATAATCCACGCTCACTTAAAACAGCGCACCTCCCAGCTGCTTCTATAGAAAGTAGATAAAAAAATATTTCCTCCTATATAGGGCAAAGAAAACGTTAGGTTATGACTATAACCAAGTTCTGTTAGTATAGTGACGCTCTGCGTCACTCTCTGCACTGTCCTCGCACACGTGCACGTGCACTGAATAAAGACCACAATGTACCTTTAATCCCAATATTTGTCTGACCACACCCCTATCAACTTACCCATATAAGCAGGGGTGGGGCCACCCACTCGCCTCCTTCCCAAGCTTTCACCACAAGGCGAGATCAAGGGCTGCAGTGGCGTCGGATGCCGAGCGTCACTATACTAACAGAACTTGGTTATAGTCATAACCTAACGTTCTGTATCGTATAGCTCTCGCTCTGCGTCACTTTCTGCACAAGGGAGGCCGAGCGAGAGCCATCGGCCGACAAATACACCCCGCTGAAAGCCCCCCACAACCATCAGAACAGGGAGGGCCGAGCCCCCCCGACCCACCCTAATGGAGGGCACCCCCCCTATTGGGGGCTTCACGGGAGGGCGACGGACCCGACCGTGCGAAGAGGCACTCAAGCAACTCAACGCACAGGGTGAGCAGACCGTGGCTTGACCCCACGACTACACACACGCACAACCCGCATGCCACCCGGGAACGGAGGGAACAACCTTGTTACTGCCCCCAGAATCACGGGGTCAAGGGCAAACCCAACCCCGTGGCAAGGCCGTAGCAGCGGAGCACGAAGGAAGACCCAGACCCACCAAAGGGACTGGACCCCCTGGAACGGGGGCCCGGAGAAGTCCATGATGCCAGCATCAAGACCCCACCAGGTGGGCACTTAGTGACCCCGCCCCCCACATCGCCAGCGTATTCGGACAAAGGCCCCTCAGCCGAGCGGGCCCTGTCCCCCCAATAGTACACCGCCTGGCACACTGACCCTGCAGAACAGGCAGTCAGCATGGCCGTAAGCACACAAAAAAGGTTAACCAACGGAAGCAGGCAGCGCACCGGGGAAAAACCAGGCAACAGGCTGTTAACCCTAGCCTGGAGACTGCGGACGAGACAGGCGCCAGAGGGGACAGCTGAACACAGCCGCCCCGGCGGAAGGGGCGTAAGCTGGCGTTGTTGCATGACCAAGCCTCCATTTAAAAAGCCCCCACCCAGAGGGTTGAGGCAGAGAAGGCTGACACGATTGGCAGACGTCATGAACGTGCAGGGGCACCCTCAACCGGTGAACCTGGGAGTTGACACTGCTCCAACACACCAGGGAATCAACCACCTTGGTGTTACCCAATGCGGTGGTTGTTCCTATAACCCCTAAAGAAAAAAAACTCCAAAACACACCTGCGGGTATACACCGGCTATACCGCAGTACAAGTGTTTCAGTTTTCAAAAAAGGGTTAACCCAGGCCTACGGGTCGACGAAACATGACTTCGGACCGGGCCCGGCGATACGGGAAGCACAGGGTCACCAGAGGAGGTCAAAGACCACCCCAACAGGCCCCTCTTCGCCATGCGTGAGAGAGGAGCGAAAAATAATGGAGAACCAGCCCCAAGCACACCGTACTTGGTATTCCCAGGCGGTCTCCCAACCAAGTACTAACCAGGACCAACCTGTGTAGCGGCCGAGATCTGACGAGATCGAGCGTGTACAGGTTGGCATGGCCGTAAGCCATTACGACAGTGCTGAGTAAAAAATGTACCCAACCAGGGTCTCCATAGCGCTTAACCCTGTGACACCCGGACCGACCTGGCACTTTTCCCCCTGAAAAAAGCCCAGGTCCCTCAGGGTACCAGAACAGCAGATCTGCATCCCCGGCGGACAACGGGTTCAACTGATCCGGACCAGCATGACCAGAACCAGTCCCGTGCCCTAACCACGCCGACATGCCTACTCCAGGAGAAGGGGCAGATATGCGTGTTGATCTTAAACATGAAAAGAAGGCGCCACCCAGACGTTCGGGCGAACCGCGCCCGGTGGCCCACCCCCAGGGCGTGAGACCCCTCTACACATGTTCAGATCCATTCCGTCATCATCCCCCAGATATGAACGAGAATCCGTCGATAACCAAACCAGGTCGTCGGATTTGGTCGTCGGAAGAGGAAAAACCTCCATCCCAGTTGCTTTATAAAAACGCAGTTTTAACCTCAAGCAACCAAGGCGTGCCAGTCAGTCGCCTGTTTACAGAACACCCCGAGCTAGCACTATACGTGCGTCGGGACACACCCACATCAATGAACAGGCTATTTAGACCTGTCATTGAATCCCCAAGGCGCCCAGGGGAACGACAAGAGGGGTGTGATACTTCCTAACTCCAACTCTTTTTAGTAGAAAAGAAGGAAGCACCAACAGTATGTATCCCAGTCTACACAGTCAGGGGTAAACATTTTCACATTTTTACATCCCACCACCCTCCCATAGGAAGGAGACGGGAATCCCCAGAGAGACTTCCCACGCGAGCTGTACAGATTGAAAAGAATATATTGCACCTTGAGCTATGTAAAAAATGGGTTTTAGGGCTCTCCGGGGAGGAGGCACTGAACCCATACACACTCAATAATCGAATTGAATCGAATACATACACAATAGAGTAGGACTCCTTCTAGAGGGTCCACTCACCTTGACAATCTGAGGAGGAGGCTCTGTACTCTGAAGGAGGCTCCCTCCTCACGGAAGGAGTCCCAACTCACAGAAGGCCCGAATAGGAGCTTGGTGAGGAGGAGCCCTGACCACCCCCCGAAACAGATCCATCACATGGACCTGAACAGCACACGGAAGTCCTACCAACAGAGACGCGCACGGTGACGTACTCTATGGCGGGGGAATTTCTGCGGTGCACACGCCCAATATTCCAGGCCGTGGGACCAGGAAACTCCCTCCCCCCCCTCACCCTGTAACGTGCCAAACCGCAACGTGACAGGAACCTTGAAGGACAGGTGGGTTTACCCCTGACCAACAGAAAAAAGGGGGAGGAAAGGTTACCAGTTCACCCCTTTACGACCCCACACCCATGATACGATGTAATGACAAAAAGAGAGTATGACACAGTCATAGTCAGCTCTATGAAGCGTCTGACAGCTTCACACAGCGCATGAGCCAACCTGCTATCTGATTTTTACTAAGGAAAAAACACAGAATAGAGAGGGCTCTCCAAGAGCCCCGATACCAAACTTACACATGTGCTTCTGTGGCCAGTCCAACCCAGTTGTAGGTCACATGACACACACAACCCATCATCACCTACAAAAAATGGCAAAAACACTCATCAGAGGAACGCCGTTTTTCATAATGAGAGAATACATAATTCTCTATTAGTATCGGCCACAGGCCTTGCTAAGCACACACGAAAGCGACCAAACAATCTTTTCTTTTAGGAAAATAAAGTTTCTCCAGCAGTTTTAGCACAACCTCAGCAATCAAGCTAAGGGTTACATCATATCCCTACCACACAGTGACACAATGTAGTGCAACAACATGTCTGAAAGGAGGATGAAGAAGTCCCCAGGGAACCGGGGGGAAACACAATCCTCCTACTTTACCCTTAATACGGCCAGTTAAAACAGGAAAACCTGTTAATATGTGAACACACTGTTCATTGTCATTACAGGCTGAGAAAAGAATCATTCTTTACTCATTTGTCACTAAGCATAGCTTTATAGGTTAGTTAACCCCCTTAGTTGTGAGTACACGGTACATATAAACACACATGATGTTTCTCAACACAACAAACCAGATCATTTTCACATCTGTAACAACCACCCGATTTGCATGGAGAAGCTAAATACCAGTGACAAGACAATTCACACATAACTCGCGTTGTATCCTAAATGTAGTGCAGCAACACTCGTTTTTGGAAAACATCGTTATTTACAAAACATTTAGAAGGGAAAAGCCAGAAGAAGTGTACAAGGTCTGGCCAAACCTTGCCTACCCGGAGCGTAGATCAAGCGAAGTGCAGTCTCAAGGCACCGTAGTAAACACAGCCGTCCTGTGTTGCCGATCTGGGCAGCGTCGCCGCTCCATCCCGTCGCTACGGTCCCTCTTGTTGACGCAGTCCTTGCCGTCCTGGCCCAGGGCAGGTTCGACGAACATCCTCTGTCAAAGATGACGTCGTAGTCAAGAGTGTTTAAAACATGTTATAATCAAAGCACGTTCAACAGAGTAGCATTAAGCTAACGGCCGCTCTAACCGTCGGTCGCTACCGCCCCTGCCCGCGAGACGCAGAGCGAACGGCGCACACAACCAGAGGGGAGCTTCGAATCCCCCCCGCCTCTCCCCGTGAGGGAGAGGGGAGTTGGGAACCGTGGCGGCGCGCAAGGGGCCGGAGCAACCCCGCGCTGAGCCTCGGCCGATAGCAGCAAGCTAACGTTTCCTAGCCTAGCCAGGTAGGCCACCTAGTGATCACAGCAGGCTAGCGCCGCAGCTAACAGCTGACTGGCTAACAGTAGGCCACCACTAGTACGTAAGCTAAACAGCTATCACCTGAACTTGTACACAATGATATAACACTCACTCAGACAGGCCGCCGTTCTGAAACCCTCCTCACTTTTTAAGAGAAAAGAGAAACAAGATGTTAACACAGTTTTACAACGGTGATTTTACCAACACCCAACGGAGCCAGCACAATACCCAAATGGCCTGTAGCTGACTTTGAACACAGATCTTCCGCTACCGAACATCTATGCCCATATTTCCTTGTGAGGAATACTCTCATTTGGATATGAAAGATGGGGCTCACGGTGACAGAGAAAACATCCACTCGTCCAGAAAACACAGGGATCACCAGTGTCAATGGTCGTGGCCCACTAGTTAAACTATAATGGGCTTCAGACCAAGGTCTTCTGTCGCCTAAGAGGCTGAACAAAGGACCCTAGTCTGGGGCCGGTTTTCATAAACATTGTCAATTAGCCCCCATAGCACTAACAGACAAGTGGAGCTTGCCAGCAAAACATAACTCACCAAACCTGGAAACCACGCTTCTCACAACAGCGGCGCGTCCTACAGCCCAGCTGTGTCTTTACCGCAACCAGCACACAGCAAGGACTGCAGTTGGAAAGGCATGTAGCGGCGCGAACTCCCAATACGAAAACCGGTGGAGGATTTTTAGAATGATCATCATCTTCCAGACACTCCAGTACGAAGACAATATCGCCGTATTTTCTCGAAAATAGTGAGAGAGAAAATAAAGATATGATGTCAACGTATCCTTGTTTTCCAACTCTTCTCCTACCATCACATCACTTCAAGTGGGGATCTACCGAGGCACTTCCTTGTGGTGAAAGCGAGAAGGAGGCGAGTGGGTGGCCCCACCCCTGCTTATATGGGTAAGCTGATAGGGGTGTGGTCAGACAAATATTGGGATTAAAGGTACATTGTGGTCTTTATTCAGTGCGCGTGCACGTGTGCGAGGACAGTGCAGAGAGTGACGCCGAGCGAGAGCTATACGATACAGAACTTATTTTTTTCCTTCCTATTAGGGGTGTAACGGTACGTGTATTCGTCCCACGCATTTACGGTAAGGCCGTCACGGTGCGGTACGCGCAGCCATACGGAGAATACGCCCCACAGCGCAAACACACCCACATGCAGGCACTCGCGAGGTCCGTGCGAGAACAGCGGCGAAAATGCACGGAGAAAGGCACATTTACATTGGAACAGCTACGTTTTCTTGTTCGCCCAATAACGCTAACCAAACGAAACCAATTGAAAGAAACACACACGCGTCGCCGACACACACATACGCGCGCCAACAAACACATCAACATTCTCCCCCGCCGGACTCACAGGCACAGCTTATAAAATAAAATAAAAATAAACATACTTTTCCGGACAGATCATCTGAGCTCCACTGTGTTTAAATCCAAATAATCCTCTGCCATTGTTGTATTATGTCATCTGTTCTCTAGTATTCAGTCTCGTCGTGAAGTTAAATTCTCTCTAGAAGTGAAAGTGAAACTTAGCAAGGATAAGTTGTTAAAGGGGCAGTAGGCAAGTGGATGCCTGAACACAGAATGACACCAGTATCACTGACTACCACGGCAAGCCTATAGAAAATTATTCTATTTAATAATTATTATTATAATAATTATCATAAATATAATATATAAAGAAAAAATAAGAAAAAATAAGAATTATATTAATAATAATTATTATAAATATTTTTTTCTGTTGTACCGAACTCGTACCGAACCGTGACCCCAATACCGAACTATGTACCGTTACACCCCTACTTCCTATAGGGCAAAGAAAATGCATTTTTTTTACCTACTTTCTATAGAAGCATCTAAGAATGAAGTTCTATAGAAAGTAGGTTAAAAAAATTAAAAAGTTGGATGTGTTAGTTTGTTGGATGTATTAGTTGAGAGACAGTTGGATGTGTTAGTTTGTTAGATGTCTTAGTTGAAAGACAGTTGGATGTGTTAGTTTGTTGGATGTCTTAGTTGAAAGACAGTTGGATGTGTTAGTTTGTTGGATGTCTTAGTTGAGAGACAGTTGGATGTGTTAGTGAATGAATGA
Source organism: Notolepis coatsorum (assembly GCF_963971535.1). NCBI lineage: Eukaryota > Metazoa > Chordata > Actinopteri > Aulopiformes > Paralepididae > Notolepis > Notolepis coatsorum. The sequence continues at coordinate 174,132,060 of NC_140166.1, read as the reverse complement.
ATGAATGAATGAAAACTTCATTTAACAGATTGCAGAATGGGTACAATACAGTACGGCTCAATACATACAATTGTTAAGGGGATGCAGACCTGAGAAAGACGTTTGTCTTGTTTCCATCAGGGTCCCCCATTTTCAATTCATATAGACATTTATGACATACACAACATACATGACATTTATGGCATAGGGACATATAGGTATTTAGTACTGATACATTTGTGACATAAGCGGTATTCAAATATACAGTACTGTTACCCCTAGATCCTGACAGAGTATATACATATGATGGGGAGGGGGGACTGTACATTAGGAGGGGGTGGGTGGGTGGGAGGGAACTATACATACGGCGGGGAGGGAATATATACATGCGGTGGGGAGGAGACTGTCTATTAGGAGGTGGTGGGGGTTTTGGGCATTTACGGTGGCCAGTTTCGAATTGCAGCCTCCCGTAGGTGCTCTTTAAGAGCGGTTTTGAATGTGGGCAGGGATTCACATTCCTTTACAGATTTGGGTAGGGCGTTCCACATTGTTGTGGCATAATTGCGAAACGTGTTTAGTCCCTTGTTTGAGCCGAATCTGGGTTTAACATGATTTGTTGAGCTTCCTCTGGTGTAGTGGTTGTGGTATTCGCTGACCTTTGGGAAGTATTATGACATGTACATGGGCACCCCGGTCGTATAGTGTATCTTGTAGACCAGGCCCATTGCAAGTTGCTGTACTCTGTCATCTACTCTAAGCCATCCTAGGTTGTCAAAGTGGGCAGGGGTGAGGTGGGTTCTGGGGTTCAGGTCAAGTAGTAGTCTGACCAGTTTGTTTTGTGATGTTTGTAATTTTGTTTTAAGCGCCTTTGAGGTGCTTTGGTACCATGAGGTGCACGCATAGTCATAGTACCCTTGAATGAGTGCTCCTGCCAGTGTCTTCAGGGTATTCTTGTTTACCAGAGAGGAGATCCGGTACAAGAATCTAGTTCGTTGGTTGACTTTTTTTATTACATTGGATGCCATTTTGTCACAGGAAAGATTTGCCTCTAGGATGGAACCCAGGTAGGTAATTTCGTCTTTCCTTGTGACAATATTGTCACCCACTGTAACTGAGAAGCCGTCGGTCTTGCTGAGTTTGTTATTTGAACCGAAGAGAATGGACTCTGTTTTGCCCATGTATAATGATAGTTTGTTGGATGTGTTAAGTTGAGAGACAGTTGCACTTCCGAGCTGCTTCCACACGGAGGCAACTGCTCTTTTTTTTTGGGAACTACTTTTTCTGCGGATGGTTGTCAATAAATCTTCAACTAATGTGTGTTTATTGTATAGCAATAAGGTTGGATGACATCGGTCATTGTATAATTAAGCATTACATCACGCGCAGGAGTGGTTTGTGAACAATAAACCATGCCTAGGGGTGGTCGTTAGACCCCCCTAGGCATGGTTTATTGTTCACAAATCATGACTGCAAGTGGTGTAATGCTTTTATACAACTGCCACATTCATCCAACCTTATTGCTATACAATAAACACACATTAATCGAAGATTTATTGAAAAAACCATCCGCCAGAAAAAGTAGTTCCCACAACAACAAAAAAGACAAGTTGCCTCCATGTGGAAGCAGCTCGGAAGTGCATCCAACCAACTAACACATCCAACTGTGTGTTATTGGAATGATTGAAAGAAGTTGCCTCCATGTGGAAGCAGCTCGGAAGTGCATCCAACGGATCCAACAAACTAACACATCCAACTGTGTGTTATTGGAATGATTGATTGAACATTTTATTACCAGATGCAGAATGGGTACAATACAGTACGGCTCAATACACACAATTGTTAAGGGTATGCAGACCTACTTTCTATAGAACTTCATTCTTAGATGCTTCTATAGAAAGTAGGTAAAACAAATTAAAAAGTTTTCTTTGCCTTATAGGACTTTTTTTTTCTTCACCCTATTTTTTAATTTATTTTTTTAAACCTACTTTAGAGGGCCTAAACTTAACCAGTTGGAAACCAGGCGTACAGAAATAAAATTAGCAATCAACCAATCAATCAATTCAATAGACCATGCTCACTTAAAACAGCGCAGCACTCAGCTGCTTCTCTCTCAGTCTGACTCTCCCCCGCCGTTGCAGACAGGAGTGTGTGTGTGTGTGTATGTGAATGTGTATGTATGTGTGTGTGTGTGTGTGTGTGTGTGTGTGTGTGTGTGGGTGGGTGGGTGTGCCAGACAGTGTGAGAGTGAGCTCTGCAGTCAGGGGAAAGGAAGAAAACATTTAAAAAAAAATTGCAAATAATCAATCAATCAATCCGCGATTTTTCTTTTGTTCTACAATGACTCATGACCCATCAATTACATCATCCAACATTGTTTAAAGCACTAAGACATTCGCCGTGACAGAATCGCTTTATATTTAGTCGTTATGACGCTATCAACATATCCATTTGTTAAAGATTATTGTCCGCCATCTTGTTTTTTCCGACGGAGTGATCCGGCGGAGTGATGTGATTCGGTTGTGGGCGGGTCCTGGGACCAGGAGCGTGGATTGTGCCCTATACATACGTGTAAATGGACTGTTTCAGCCAATCAGAATCGAGAAATTTGCATGCCGTTGTATAAAAGCCATTACACCACGCGCAGTCGTGGGTTATGAGAATTAGACCATGCCTAGGGGGGTATAACGACCCTCGGCTGCGCCTCGGGCCTAACTACCACCCCTAGGCATGGTCTAATTCTCATAACCCACTCCTGCACGTGATATAATGCTTTAGTGGAGAGTTCAGTGTTCATTGTTCTGATGGCCTGGGGGAAGAAGCTGAGTCGGAGTCTTGCAGCGTGTGACCGTAGGCGCTTGCCTGACCGCATCAGCTTAAACAGGCTGTTGTTGGGGTGGTGACGGTCTTTCATAATTCTGCAGGCTCTGGATTTGCACCTCCTGTTATATAAGTCCAGCAGGGGTGGTAGTGCAATACCCGTAGTATGCTCAGCTGAGCGCACCACTCTCTGGAGTGCCTTCCTGTCCTGTGCCGTGCTGTTTCCAAACCAGGCAGTGATGTTTCCATTCAGAATGCTCTCTACAGCCCCGGAGTAGAAGGAGTGGAGTATCTTCCCCGATACTCTGAACTTCCTTAGCTGTCTCAGGTGATAGAGGCGCTGTTTCACCTTTTTCACCAAGTTTCAAGTTTCTTTAATAGTTGTCATACAGAAGTACAGAATACTTTTATACAAAATGCTTCTTACTGTTACGCTCCAGAGACTGTGCTAGACAAGATAAGTATGAAATAAAATAAAGTAGCATGTAAAAAGAAGTAAAAATAGAGGTCACAGTGTTCAGTATAGACATATGTACAATGTTCGATGCAGACTAGAAGTAACTCAGTTACCATACAATATACAATATATACTATGCAATATACTAATATACAATACTATATAGTGCAAAGCAGAAATGGGATGAGGTACAATTTAGGTACAATTTACAGTAAGGTGTACGAGTTGTAGTGCAAATCCTTTACCAATAAATATAAAGTGTGTTTAGGTGATCTAAAGTGTGGAGAGTGGGTGCTGCAGTGTGTTGTTTGTTTAAAGTGAGTGTGTGCATGTGGATGTGTGTGCTGTGTACATTTGATGGTTGTTGCATAGTGTTTATTGTTCGTTGAGCAGCCTGATGGCCTGGGGATAGAAGCTTCTTCTGAGTCTTTCTGTGCTCGCCTTGAGACTCCGGTATCGCTTGCCTGACCGCAGCAGTTCAAAGAGGCAGTTGTTCGGGTGGCTGGAGTCCTTGATGATTCTCTTAGCCTTGCCCCTGCACCGCTTGTTGTAAATGTTCTGGAGGGTGGGAAGCCCCCCTCCAATTGTGCGTTCCGCTGAACGTGTCACTCTTTGTAGTCTGCTTCGGTCTTGTGCAGTGCTATTCCCAAACCAGGAGGTGATGTTGCCAGTCAGGATGCTCTCTATTGTACACGAGTAGAAGTTCTTAAGGATCTTCTGACTGACTTGGAACTTCCTTAGGCGCCTGAGGAAGTAGAGACGTTGTCGTGCCTTCTTCACAACACTGTCAATGTGTGTGGTCCATGTCAAGTCCTCGGATATGTGGGCTCTGAGGTACTTGAAACTGTTCACTCTCTCAACCGGTGCCCCGTCGATCCTGAGGGGGCTGTAGTCCTTGACCCCCGACCTCCTAAAGTCCACAATCATCTCCTTTGTTTTGCTGACGTTCAGGGAGAGTCTGTTCTCCTGGCACCATCCCGCCAGGACCTTGACCTCTTCCAGGTAGGCCCTCTCGTCGTTTGCAGAGATCAGGCCCACCACTACTGTGTCGTCAGCAAATTTGATGATTGTGTTGTTGCTCCGCTGAGCCACACAGTCATGTGTGTACAGGGAGTAGAGGAGGGGACTCAGAACACAGCCCTGTGGGGCCCCTATGTTGAGGGTGATGGATGAGGAGGTGCAGTTGCCTGCTCTCACCACCTGGGGTCTGCCCGTCAGGAAGTCGAAGACCCACTGGCAGAGGTCATAGTTCAAGCCCAGGTCCCTGAGCTTGGCTATGAGTTTGGAGGGGACTATGGTATTGAATGCTGAGCTGTAGTCGATGAATAGCATTCTCACATAGTTCCCCTGCCTCTTGTCCAGGTGTGATGCTGCTGTGTGCAGCACATGGGCTATGGCGTCCTCCGTGGACCTGTTGGGACGGTATGCAAATTGCAGGGGGTCCAGGTTGATGGGGAGGGAGGAACAGATGTAGCCCTTCACTAGCTTCTCAAAGCACTTCATGGCTATGGAGGTGAGAGCTACAGGGCGGTAGTCGCAAGTGGGCGTAGATTTTTTGGGTACAGGGATGATGGTGGACTTCTTCAAACAGGTGGGGATGACAGCCTGTTCTAAGGACAGGTTAAATATGTCAGTGAATACCGGGGCCAGTTGGTCGGTACAGACTTTTAGGACGCGGCCGGGGATACCGTCCGGTCCTGCTGCCTTCCTGATATTCACTTTCTTAAAGGTCCTCCTCACCTCATGGTCTGTTATTCTGAACACTGAATCTCCATCAGCAGCGCCCCCCCCCTCCATTGCGGTGGTTTGTAGGCTGGTGTTGTTATTCACCGCCTAAAACCTCGCATAGAAGGTATTGAGATCATTTGCTAAGGAGATGTCACTGTTCAGCTTGAGGGAGGTGCCTTTGTAATCTGACATTGTTCTGAGGCCCTGCCACATGCCTCTAGAGTCAGCCTGTTCAAACTGAAGTTCAACTTTGTCCCTGTAACGCCATTAATCTATGTGTGTACTGTAGACCATGTCAGGTCCTCTGTGATGTGGACTCCCAGCTACTTGAAACTGCTCACCCTGTCCACGATAGCCCCGTTTATCCACAGCGGCGTGTGTGTCCCCTGCTGTATTCTCCTGAAATCCACGGTCAGCTCATTGGTTTTACCAATGTTCAGGAGTAAGCTGTTGTCCCGGCACCAGCGTGCCAGTTCATCAACCTCCTCCCGATAGGCCTTCTCGTCATTGTTAGATATCAGCCCCACCACCACTGTGTCGTCCGCAAACTTCACTATGGAGTTGGAGCTAAACCTGGCCACACAGTCATGTGTGTAGAGTGAGTACAGCAGGGGGCTCAGAACGCAGCCCTGGGGGGACCCGATACTCAGGGTGATTTTGCTGGAGGTATGACCCCCCACCATGACCGCCTGGAGCCTGTCACTTAGAAAGTCCAGGATCCAGGCGCTCATGGCGGAGCTCAGACCCAGATCGATCAGCTTGTCAACCAGTCTGGTGGGGACTATGGTGTTGAAAGCTGAACTATAGTCAATGAACAGCAATCTCACATAGCCCCCCTTCTGACTGTCAAGGTGAGATAGTGTGTTGTGTAGTACTTGGGAGACCGCGTCGTCAGTGGACCTGTTTGCCCTGTATGCAAACTGCAGTGGGTCCATGTTACTAGGGAGGGAGGCACAGATGTAATCCTTGACCACCCTCTCAAAGCATTTCATGACCACAGAGGTGAGTGCCACCGGTCAGTAGTCATTGAGGCTTGTTGGAGAGGAGTTTTTTGGCACAGGAATTATGGTTGACATTTTGAAGCAGGCAGGGACCACGGATATATTTAATATAGATGTAAATACTGGGGCCAGGTGGTTTGCACAGGACTTAAGTATTCGTCCTGTTATCCCATCTGGGCCAGCCGCTTTCCGAGTATTTATACCCTTAAACATTAATCTCATGCTGTGTTCCGTCAATGAGAGAGTGTCTCCCCCCCCCCCCTGTGGATAAGCCCCCCCTTCCCGCGGCAGCCGGCGCGTCAGTGACGTCATTAGCCTGTGAGCTAACGTCGCCACTGCTCGCTCCAAACCTGGCGTAAAAGGAGAATCAGTTATCGTTCGTACTCCCCGCCATAAGCCTCTCGTGTCGTTCTGTGCCATCTGTGTCTCCATCTTGTTCGCATATCACCGTTTAGCAGCCCGCACCTCCTTGCGTAGCATATAGGCTGCTACCTTATACTCTTCCATATTTCCCGATGCTCGGCCCGAGTTGTAAGCAGCGGTATGAGCATTTAGGGCCTCTCGGATTAAATTGTCCACCCATGGTTTCTGGTTTGGGAAAACCCGCACCTTCTTTGTGGGGACAATACGGTCAGCTAATGTTGCTATAAAGCTAACAACAACATCAGCATATTCACTGACGTCACTGGAGCTCGACTGTATCATCCCCCAGTCTACGCCCCCCAGTGCGTCCTGTAGCGTGGCCTCTGAGCTCTCGGACCACTGCTTCAGCTCTCGCGACACAACAGCCTCTCTGGCTCGTTGTTTGTAGCTTGGTAAAAGAAATATGGCGTTGTGATCTGATTTACCTCAGGGTAATGAGCAATGCTATAAATGTGTACACTGTAGTTAATCGTTTACAGAGAGAGAGTTTTGAAAAGACCATCAACTTTCATTGCTATTGCATCTATGTTTTTACAAGCTCTTTTATGCATACATGTGAATCAAATGCATGCATTGTAGAATTCCGACAGAAAGAGCTCCAGGAATAATGAGAGGGAGACGTCAGGCCCCACACAGCAGAGCCTCCTCTGTCACTCTTACATCACTCCCTGTACACCACTTCCTGTGTGAGGTGGCACACACAGCCACGTGAGTCGTGACACGGTGATACCATGGTTCCATTATGTGTAGCGGTAGACATACAGTGTTGCTGTTGCCCCCTCCCCCTACATTGGTTCACAGGCTCTATGACTCATGCTCTTCAGAGCAAAGCTGAGACACCCTGAGGTGACGACATGGCCTTTAACTCACCCGGGTGCCTGAACGATTGACCCCACAAACTAACCGCTCGAGTCCTTATCCAGAAAAGCAGTCAGCATTGCACTTGTGTGGTGTGAATATACTGTATAAAAAAGATATATATATATATATATATATATATATTATTAGGGATGCTCGATATTGGCTTTTTTACCGATACCGATATACCGATATTGTCCAACTCTTAATTTCCGATACCGATATCAACCGATATCAACCGATACCGATATATGCAGGGTTTCCCCCCCAAAAAAATTGAATAATTTCAGGTAATTAACATTACATATCTCTTGTTGTGGAATTAACACAACATTATGCATACTTTTGACAATAAATAAAATCAGAATTTGTTCGTACTTGCTTGCCTGGGTAAGTAAGGTTATAGAAATGTAAAAAAAAAAAAAAAAGCAAAAAAAAAATTAAACCGATACCGATATTTTCCGATATAACATTTTAATGCCGATATCGGCCGATAATATCGGTAGGCCGATAATATCGGACATCCCTACATATTATATATATATTGAGACTGCTAGAACCAGATGTCTGGTTTTTCCTTGTTAGTAACCTGTCCCTTTATTTTTAAGGTGTGGATGTTTGTCTCACCACATCGCACATATTTGTGTTGGCATTGTCTGTTTCATCTTTTGTCTGTTTTTTTTATGATTGGTGAAGTTTGTATAGTTTAATAACTTGTATATGTAGGCCTACTGTTGTCTGTTCATGTGGTTATGACATTTGTGTACATTTGTAATTTATCTGATCTGTTAACAACCTGCAAAGGGACTACATATGGAAATTTGCCTCTGGCTATAATCTGGCATATTTACATCAATACGTACTATTTTAAATGAATAAATAAATAAATGTCTTCATGCCACAGAATCCTATCCTGGTTTGAAAGCTGAGGCGTGTGAGCTTGGATCCTGTGGTGTCTATATCCAGTGATAAAGGGAAGTTTCCATTTTGCCCTGAGGGCCTAGACCAGTTGTGTAGTCACTTCATCAGCAATATCCTCGTTCAAGCAGCCATGCCCATGGTGGTCTGGTGATGGTGGTCTGCTCTACAGGTTTGTTAGAGGTTCCTTTCAGGAGGGCTGGGGCTGGGGAGGTATACAGAATATGAAGGGATACCATCACGGATCCATGAAAAGGTATGGATTTTTATTATACCACAATATACATTATATACATATTGTTATATTAATAATAATAATAATTCATTTATTTTGTATAGCGCTTTTCAAGGACCCAAAGTCACTGACAATAGGTAAAAAACTAAGAAACAGAGAAACAGATAAACATAAAACCACAGGCAAACAGGGAATGAATACACAAGAACATAAAACCATGAGTAACAGACAACAAATACAGGATCAGTAGGGGAGACAGTCGGGAAGTAAGTAAGGGAAACCGAGGAGGGAGGGGGGTGGGAGGGGCAGGAGAGGAGAGAACGTAGGGCAGGGGAAAAGGGGGGTGGTAGGTTGGAGGAAGGTGGTTATGGGTAGGGAAGGTTGAATGCTAGGGAGAACAGGTAGGTTTTGAGTCAGGATTTGAAGGTGGAGAGTGAGGGAGAGTCTCTGATGGTCTGAGGGAGGGTGTTCCAGAGTCGGGGTGCAGCACGTGAGAAAGCCCGATCACCAAAACGTTTATATTTTGATGATGGGACGGTGAGGGAAGCAGTGGAAGAGGACCGAAGGGATCGGGTGGGGCGGTAAGGAAAAAGGAGGTCAGTCAGGTAGGGGGGGCCAGGCTATGGAAGGCTTTAAAGGTGAGGAGTAGTAATTTGAACTGTATGCGTTCCTTAATCGGGAGCCAGTGGAGAGAGTGGAGGACAGGAGTGATGTGGTTAAAAAGGATGGTAGCCAGCGCCCGTGCATTGATTATAGGGGATTAAACGACATTTATTATTATATGGTAACTCAGTTACGTCTATTCTGCATCGAACATTGTACATATGTCTATACTGAACACTGTGACCTCATTTTCTACTTCTAATTTACATGCTATACTATGTTATTTGATACTATCTTGTCTAGCACAGTCTCTGGAGCGTAACAGTAAGAAGCATTTTGTATGAAAGTATTCTGTACTTCTGTATGACAACTATTAAAGAAACTTGAAACTTGAAACTATCTTGTACCTGAACTGGCGTGGCTTCTTTTATTCACACATAAGCAGTAGTTGTACAACACTCTTCTCTCTTTGAGAGGCGTTGGAGGAGAGAACGATAGGGGCAGGCACCACCTCTTTTATAGTCGCCCTAAGGTAGAATACCTGAGTGGCTACGCCCAGAGCGCCCTCCAGTGGGGACAGATATATATGCACCAAGGCAATCACTGATGGAGACAATTGTCTACACAGGTAAACAGTTACTAGTGTAAACAGTCATATGTATAGTTGGACAGTTACTAACAATGTATAGTTGGACAGTTACTAACAATCCCATACAGAGTCTCTTATCTCAACAAATGCAAAGGGTGGAAAACAGTCAACATGGTCATGGCTAGATTTAGTAATGGGTGAATGACAAGAGCTAGCGTTATGTTAGTCGACCGGAATCAAACACCGGTCACCGGTGCTAGCTGGCTAACTAGCTAACGTTAGTTCCTGTCAAAACGAATGGTTTGGTATGACCGTCAAGTTATTTATATTTGACATTAGCTATTCATGGGTAGAATATTCTGATTCTAGCTCACTAGTCACATTTAACTGTTTTTAAACAGTTTATAGCTTGCTTCTGTTATGGGAATGCTATCTATATATCTGTTAGAATACATATTCTAGGTAGCGGAGATTGCGCTCGTCACCAATGCAAGAGGCTGTGGTCTCGACTCCCGGAGTCAGCATTGCCTTGGCTTGGGCTGATCGCTATACTAACTCGTTTGGCTGGGTTAGGGGGAGGGAAGCCGTGGGTGGGAAACTGCCGTTGTGGACAGCGTCAGGTCTGGGCGCTTGCTCAGCAGAGGCAGGACTTGAGGAAGGCAGCGTGACCTCCCACGCGTTACACTTCACCAATGAGAGCCCTCGCTGCCAGGTGAGAAGAGATCTAGCCACTGGCTGTCACCGCACGTGTCGGAGGAAGCGTGCGGATACTTCAGGGTTCCCTTGTACCGACCAGTATAGTTAGGGAATTTTAGCAAGATGTTTGGACCATCTGTGAAAAAGTTTATTACCAATAGCTTTCTTCACCAAAGTGTTCCTATGTGTCTACTAACACCTCTCAATTTATTCAAACCCAAATCCTCAGGGAAAATTCTGGAGAGCCAATCAAAGTTAAGGAGCCCAGGGGGCTTGGGCGAAAAATATGAAAAAAATAAAAATAAAATATTAACGTGTGGGGTGACTAACTAGGGGTTTTCAGGGGTGCTGAATCTATTCCAACCATTCGTTTTGAGTAAAATTGGCTCCCTGGCCATAAAATATTGGTATACCCAGAAAGCTTGGGTGAAAAATATGAAAAATCTAATATTAACTTGTGGGGTGTCTAACTAGTGTTTTTCAGGGCGCTGAATCTATTCCAACCATTTGTTTTTTAGTAACATATATTTTTACTTTATTCCAAGAGAAATTTAACATTACATAGAATGGAATGGTATAGTGTAGAGTTTCCTGTTCCTTCGCTCTCCATGTTCAATGTAGAGCAGGGGTAGGCAACCCTAGGCACGCGTGCCTGCATAGGCACGCGGGGGCATTTTCATAGGCACAGGGGGCAGCAGTAAAAAAAAAAAATTTTTTTTTTTTTGCTTTGAAATATTATAGTGACATATTTTGCACTGTTGTCGCATTTATCTTGTTGAAATCCTCCCACAGGTTCTTTTTACTACCACATATTTAATTGAGACCCTTTATTTGTTTATTATTTCAATTTAGCTGGAAATACATTGCTACATCATTCAGTAACATTTGCAGAGCCTTATAACAAAAACATTATTACGGTCACCATTGTGACCAGTGGGATTAATCAACACATTTTATTATTTATTTTTCTATTTCATTGAACATTGCACATGTTAAAAGCCATTTTATTACTCAAAATGTGAGTATTACCAAGTCAACTTGTGTTCTTAAAACAATGACAATAAACATAGTTTTATTAGGTTGAAATAATGTGGTTGTGTACTTATTTTTCTGTTAACTTATTATTGATTGAAAACTGGTTCTGGTAACTTATTATTATTATTTTTTTTACAGTGTAGTCTTGCGATCAATCAAAACGTATTTACACGATATACCTCACATTCACATCCTGGTGTTCTCCATTAGGCCTGTAGGTGGAGCTATGACAGCACACGTACAGTACACACACCGATGGTGTGTGATGTGTCCAAAAATGAATGGGCAAATGTGAGTGAAATGGTCGCACTGTATGCAGCTGTTTGTCTGCATTGCATTCCCCCCCCCCAACTCAGATTTAGGGTTGATCCAACCATCATAATAATATTGTTAATAATAACAATAACAATAATGATGTAATAATGTAAAAATTATCATTAAAAAGACCTGATTATGAGAAAAAAAATTACGATGCATGGAATATTGTTGAGGCACACTAGTTACAACTATATTTCAAACAGGCACTCCATGTCAAAAAGGTTGCTGACCCCTGATGTAGAGGGTTCTGTTTCTTCGTCATCAGTGTTGTTCAATGTAGAGGGTTCTGTTTCTTTGTCATCATGACTCATACCTTATCATATGTATTTATCCACACAAAGAACGCCTGATCCGCTTTGTTTCTTTTATGTGAATAGTTTATTTACAATAAGTGAACCAAACTTCTCCTCCATTACAAACACCACAAACACTCCCAGTTGTGACACATCATTTTCACCCCTGTGCGCACTGACAGCCGACTGATGACAGCTGACAGCTAGATATACGTGCTCGGCTTCCCGCCACTGCGTCATACCGTCATGTCTTTACGTACTGCAAGTAGAAGAACAAAACACAAAACTTAGAATAGAGTTGCACCACATTTCCAATACAACACATGTATATGAACGTCTAGGCTACTCACTTTAACACAAAACATAACAACCATAACATATGATCCCATTTTCAACATATGAGAACATATATCTCAACATATAGAAATGTGCATTATTGATACATGGTTTCAGTTTTTTTTTACTAAGCCAACTCCCCATCTTCTTCACTCCTTTTCTCGTCTGTCTGGTTGTTATGGCACTCTCCTTTACACTTGCCACAAGCAGATATGCACTTGTCCCCCTGTTTTTTACAGCAGCACCTGCGTGTACTGCAGTCTCCCTCACAGTTGCAGCTGATGAATTTCAGGAGATAGTCTGGGGCAATGGGGTCTGTGGTAGGGACTGGTGCATAGCCTTCTTCTCCCAGTTTCCAGCCATAGTCCAGAACATCCAGTGATGGACTTTGTAGTAGAAGCCAGTCTCTGGTTTGGAGATATGCCCGGAGAGAATGTTGTGCTGCTGCTGCTGTAGTCGGGGGCAGTTTCTCAGGGCTGATTTTCCCTGCTGCAGCCCGCTTGCTGAACATTTCAAATCTCAAGTCCCCCAAGCCTTTGGGTGGTTTCCCATGGAACATGAGTTTGAATATTTCACAGCCGGCTGTGATGATGGTATCTTTCTGGGCTTTGATGTCAAGAAAAACTTCCATGGCCTTCTCAGCTTGGTCTGTCTTGCAGAGTGTGCATAGCAAAGTTGGTTTGCTAAAGCCAGAAATTGCAGACACGGTATCGCAGCCTGAGAAGCTGTGTAGAAAGAGCAGATATTTCCTGTATTTCTCTGGGAGGGCCTCTTGTATCTTTCCAACATCGTAAGACACATTGTTTGCTGTTGTGAAGAAGACAGTGGTCTGCATCATGATGAATGAGCATAACCAGGATGTCCGTATCCTCAGCTCTCCCCTCAACAGTGGACTCTCTTGCCTCATCTAGAGCTGCCTGGACGATAGAAGTGTCTGCATCATCAAAGCATTGATGTACACGGATTCCATTACTACTGAATGTCTCAGCTAGAAGCAGGATAAGCTGGGCCTTGTTGTTCTTGTTGTCAAGGAACTTTTCTATAGGAATAATGGTTTGGATGTCTGGGCGAATCTGGATGTCACAGCATGCATGCTTTGTACGTCTGAGATGATCATGGTCCTTGCTTGGTCGAGTTGTCATATCCGTCAAAAACCACAGTGATCCGGAGGTGCTGGCTTCCCATGGCCTTCACAAACCAGAGGTAGCTCTCAGCGATGTCCTTCCAGGTGAGGTTAACTTCCCACTTGACATTGTGCAGGAGCCACCCACCATCAATCACAAGGCTCATGCATGGGGTTTGCCCAATGGGTTCCACAAATGTCTTTAGGAACTTTGCTAGGGCAGCCTTATCTGGCTTTCGCATCTTCTGGTTTTTGTCAAAAAGAGACATCGGTGTTGGTGTCAACTCAAATAGCACAGCTTCTTTGGTCTTGACTTCACGCTCACTGATGATGATGAGGCGGTTGAAGAGCCTGAGTGAGTCAATAACCAGCTTCTCCCCACTGACTTTGGGTCCAGATCTGAGGGTTGCTAATGATTTTTTGTACTTTGTACTTTGTTTGCATTGTATCATTAACAGTTTTCCCATCCATCTTGGCCTGTATGGTTCTGCCAATCTCCTCTGCCTGATCCGCATTTACTGGGTCTCTGGGAGAGCTGCTAAACCCTGTAGAGAAGGACACCAGGGTCTTCCTGTCCCATGTGTTATCAAAGGGGTTTACTTCTTCCAACCATCCAACTATGGTGGAGCTGCTAGAACTTTGACTACTTGACCCAGACAATACGCTGCGTCTGTTCAACCTGTCTGGATGTTGGTCTTGCTCATCTTGCCCTAAAGAATATAATTTGTTAAAAGTGAGATGTCACTCACAACATAGAATATGATTGAAAACTGCAAGTGCTTTCATCACAATTTGCATTCCAAATGGCGTCTAAGCTTGGGGTCATCTCCGTTTTTCCAGTCTTCATGTAGTCTTCTGATTAATGCTTCATCGTCCACACTCTCAGAATAAGACTAAATCTGTGCATAGCCTTTTTGGGTGACTTTTGAGAGCTTTTTAATCCCAGTCTCAGGACCACCACAGATGAAGCACCTTAAGCAACAAGCTACAGAATCCTCTTCCATGTTGTAGTCTACTAAAAGACAAGTGTCATGATTCGTGTCAAAACATACAGAACTGGTCCACACATCAAGACTTATTGATGGAGTGAGTGAACTACAAGATTATCTTCACTGAAAAAGTAGATCACCACACAAAGTCCAGCTGATCTTATAACCACTCTGATGCTAGCTATCTATCTAATGTTAGCTGTAAGCAAACTTTAGCTAGGTGAATGGTTGTTTATTGTTAGCAATAAACTAGAGACAATTGATAAAGTGCTACATTTACAGTTATCAAACCTTTTGCCAGCAGAAGAAAACCAATTACTCTCCCAAAGAGTAGTTAAACGATCATACCTTAAAATAATTTTTGTTGTGCAGAAATATTTGCCATGATGCAGCACTCCTGCTCCTTCTCCACATGCAGACAGAGCATGTGCACAGTAGGTGAACACTTATTAGTGTTTTGCAATATTTTTATATTTTATTTTCCAGAATAGAATCAAACCAACAATACCTCAGTCCCATACCGTTGATTATACCCTTTTTGCTGTACATTATAGCTTAAAATATATTATACTATATATATAATATACCAATATTTTATGGCCAGGGAGCCATTCTTACTCAAAACTAATGGTTGGAATAGATTCAGCACCCCTGAAAACCCCTAGTTAGTCACCCCACGCGTTAATATTTGATTTGAATTTTTTTCATATTTTTCGCCCAAGCCCCCTGGGCTCCTTAACTTTGATTGGCTCTCCAGGGATTGGCACAACGACTAAATTGGGACGGGGAGAAAACAGAGAAAAAATCGGAGAAAGAGAGATACAAAAAAAATACATATATTCTATGTCTTACAGCTGGCTAGTTTAATATGACCAACTAAGTGAACTAGCCTGATGATGATGAATAGTTTTTATTTTCGGTCTTTGTTTACAGATAAATCAAAAACACACATGTGTGGACTTTCAAAAGGAAAAGAAAAAAAGAAAGAATCACACATGTACATATTCAAAGTAAGCTCACACACAAAATCCAAACTCAATGACCGAAAAAAGGAATAGGCTGAATGAAGCACATGCTTATTTTTGCCTATCCTTTACAATTCTTAAAAACTAAATATACTTTAATATAAGAAAGAAAAACTTAAAATATGCTGCAAGATATAATTTTTTTTCTTTTTCTTTAAGAGAGAAAAAAACGAGAAAAATAAATGTTTGATGTTTTACTCAAAACTGTACTCCTGAATTATTTTATCCTTCAGGGCCTTTTTAAATCTCCCCTGAGAGGTACACAACTTCAACCCGTCACTAAGACTATTCCACAATTTAACTCCCAAAATTGAAACACATTAGTGTACACGTTTACATTAGTTCTTACCTTTTTATATGTTTTAAGAATACACAACCCTCTTAAATTATACTTTCCTTCTCTTGGACACTACTGTTCCTTTAAGATGGGAGCTGTAGAGCGTGCCAAGGTTGTCCTCCACATAACAAGACATAATAAATAACATAGCCTATAGCTGAGCAGATTGTTTATGCATTTGGCCCTCTGGGCATATTTTGGTTATCCTTTTTTTTCATGTGTATTTAATCGTATGTCTAACCAGGGCTCTGTCTCACTTCCTGGTCAGACACTTGTGTACACTCTGGTTCTCTGATTTGGAACTGAGCATTTTCCTTGTGTGGCCACAGAGGGAATAAATCTATGATAATTTTGTATGCAGCTTGGACTATTATTTACTACTATAATAATTTCCACAACACTAACGTAACGTTATGTGACTTGTGTAAACAGACTGCACCTCGCTGGACTACTTCCGGGGGCGTTCCAAGGGTGCATTCCAGTTGACATGCATTTTCCGTTTGAACGTAATATTAGTGGTTTTGACACCGCAACGTTTAACGCATTATCAAAACATAGGTTGTGAAAAAATTATTCTGACTTAGCAATTGGCATGAAGGCATCCTTGGTAATTTACCTCACGCGACGCCACTGCACAGGAAGGGTGATAGGAAGCATGTTAGGAAGCATAGGAAGGATGATAAGAAGCATAGGAAAGGTGATAAGAAACATAGGGAGGATGTTAGGAATATAGGTGATATGAAGCTGAGAACCAGAGTATCACTGCAAAGTATCGCCCTTTGTAACTTCATACTGAATCTACTGTATTTCAATGGACAAAGACGGAAATTCATTCAAATAAAATACTTGTTGTTTTTCCGTTTTGCTAAATATTCCAGAATTCAGGTCCCTGGCCTGCTGTCAGCCTATGTGTAACGTTGCATCCACCTCAGCCTTTTAGATGGCAAAACACACACACACACACACACACACACACACACACACACACACACACACACACACACACACACACACACACACACACACACACACACACACACACACACACACACACACACACACACACACACACACACACACACACACACACACACACACACACACACACTGACAGACAGACAGACAGACAGACAGACAGACAGACAGACAGACAGACAGACAGACAGACAGACAGACAGACAGACAGACAGACAGACAGACAGACAGACAGACAGACAGACAGACAGACAGACAGACAGACAGACAGACAGACAGACAGACAAACAGACACTAATAACTGTAATGGACTCTGAACTGAATATTTTCATCTGCTGAGAAAGGTTGGGAACCTACAATAGTGTACTGATCAGTTCCATGCAGGGCAAAGGCCTCGTACCATTAATCTGGTAAATTAGCCCATAACACGTTTTGACTGATCACATTGGTCATTCCTTGACATCCATTCACTGCCTCTGTCTGGGAACATGAATCTTTCAGAGGTTACACGCAACTACTAAGAGAATAAAAAGCTTTTCATCATCAGTATTATATGGATGTCTCTCCTGTTAATTAACGATTTGTAAACCATACATTCTCTCCGGTATCACTCTTGTTCACTGTGTGCGTATAAGCCTCGTTGAATAGCACTATTTATGAGGCCAGTCAAGTTGGTTAGAAGCGAGAGAGAGACGAGACAAAACAGAACATTGTTGTTCATTGAATTATTGAAGCATGGAAGAGAGAGGTGTTATAGCTTCCTTAGTTTAGTTTAGTTTATTTATTTAGCACATTATATATAAAAAAAAAAAAGGAAAACAGTGCTAGGAGGGAACGAAGCCCAAAGGGCTTGCACACAGTTCCACTCCCATCCCATTGTCCATAAACTGAATGAAATACATGTAAACATGGTCTAGAAAATAAACTCAAAACAAGATCAGAGACATACAGTAAGGCATGCAGACACTATAGCGAAAACATGGAAGATTGACACGAGTCAATAACAAGTCAATAACCTTCTTGCACTGGTTGGTGAGAATATTGCATTGCATTCAAATTAACTCTGCCCTGTGTAAATCTAGCTACTGATTATCACAAACAACAGTAAACCAACATTTTGAGTGCAGATTAACAATTCCGAAGAGGGTCCTTGAGAAAATTATTATTATAATCTTTATTTTTTGCATAACTATTTGAAAGATAATCTGTGGGGGCATGTGATCTTGGTGAGTCAGGGGAGAGAGAGAGAGAGAGAGAGAGAGAGAGAGAGAGAGAGAGAGAGAGAGAGAGAGAGAGAGAGAGAGAGAGAGAGAGAGAGAGAGAGAGAGAGAGAGAGAGAGAGAGAGAGAGAGAGAGAGAGAGAGAGAGAGAGACTAATTTGAAGTGATTTTTATGTGACAGTTTGTGGAGACTGAAAAGCACCTAAGAGAATTCCCCTAAAATGTAGAAATAATGGCACAAACTTGAAAAAATCAATCATGCATTGTAATTATAACAAACAGCTCGAGGGGTGTGCCGGTAATTGAGAAAGCTCATTAACAGATCAATAGCTAAGTGATGACTGTCTCTATTCTGTTGGACATTCTGGATCACCATTAGACACTTCAGCCTTAGTGGTGAGCAAGGTTTTTATAGTTAACTAAATTAAAATCTAAAACTAGGTAAACATTTTAGTTAACCGAAATAAACTAAATAAAAACTAGACGAAAACTAACTGAATCAATAGTGTGTAGGGGAGAACGGGGTTAGTTGTCACACTTTTTACTCTAGTGTGAATTGCTCATCATCAAAACATCTTTCAATAGTCAAATACATAACTTAATGTATCTTAACATGAACATAAACAGGAAACACATCTTTAGGCCATCCTATAACAAAATAAGAAAACATAAAAAATCGGCCTAACAATAATAGCCTACACAACATGCGACAACCAACCCCAAAGAAAATGTGACGACCAACCCAGACTGGAATGTCTTGATAGCATCAAGGCTAACAGCCATCTAACAACTAGTTAGCTAGCTAACAACAATCTAAACTATAGCTATCCCGTCACACTTTTTAAGGGTAATAATTGTTTCATTATAAACCAATTGTGTAAAAGCCTAGAAGAAAAATACTGAGGAGCGGAATATTTACAAATGGACATGAAAAACACAAAAAGTCCTCTCACCTCAAGTTCAGTTGTTTCACTCCAAAGACAATGTAGGTGAACTCTGACCCCAATTCTGGACATTTATACCAAAATATGGGAGACAGGACCCTCTGGTGGTGAAATATAATGAATGTGACAACCTACCCATGTGACAAAGTCCCCCGTTCTCCCCTACTTACAAGACTAATTCAAATAAAATACAAATATACAGAAACGCTTTCATTTTTGTCAATTTGATCAAATGTGCCGCCGCACGACGCTAGAGGAGGCTCTGTGCATAATGTTTATTGAGACTGGGACGTCATAAAGTGATGTGTTTGTATTGCACAATACAATATTCTGAACGTCTTAAAACTTGCCCCAGACAAATACCCCCATAATAACAAAAAAACTAAAACTAATACTGAAACTAATAGAAACTAAACTGAAATGAGCAAACCCACTCTGGAAACGAACTGAAACTAAACTGAATTGAAAACAATTCAAATTTAAAAAACAAAAACAAATGGAAAAATACAAAAACTATACTAACCATGCTGGTGAGGAGACCGGCATGTTCTCCACCTCTAAACCTCCATGCAGGGTCAGATCTGCTGGTGCTGGAGAGGTGTGGATGAATGGTCTCCCTCAGTGTCTTACATCAGCCTGGAAAAGTGAAACTCTTTGAAGTCCACAATGAAATGTTGCTTCACCCTGTCCCCCATACGAACAGAGCCGGCCCGTCTTGCAAACTAATTAAGCACTATGCCCAGGGCCCCCAACTCTCTTTAGGACCTCCCACCAATGGCGAGTATTTTCATTTAGACCCCCCAAAAGGCAAGGCCAACAGGGAACAAGTGGAGCAAAATCATTGTTTTAACGATTGGACTGCAATAAGTTTTCCTCAAGTCTATAGGATCAATACCTGTCCAACCACAAGCTGTGGTTAATTTGGAATTAAATATTAACTTTGATCATTCAACAATGTCATGGAAATCAATGATCCCCCCAGACAATTCCTCATTTTAAAACAGTGAATTAGCATTAACCATTTATTGTGTCTCACCTGCAGGCTGGATTGTTTATTCAAGGCATGGGGCATCGGATTTCACCCCCGACAATTCATTTTAAAACGGTAAATAAACATGAAGTATTTATTGAATTCTACCGTATACCTTCAGGCTGGGAAATGTATCCGGTGGTATATATCTTAGGTTATTCCGTAGTGTATTGCATTTAGTTTCAGATTTTGAATGAATGGGCTAATCTGTAGGGCTGTCCCCTCTAAGTCAATTCATCGGTCGGTTTGGTTTCAGTTGACCAGGACTTGGTTAGTCGATTTCTGAACAATGACAATGACCTGGTAATCACTACATTAGTCGTGATTGCACGTGGGGAAACGATCTTACTGTATAAATTGTGTGTCAACAAATTGATTATTCGACAAAGTCCTATGACTATTATTTAGGACAGCCCTATACTATTATTTATGTGCATGTGTGCATTTACACAGCAGGTCCGAGTGCTGGTGTTTAATGCCTTGCTTACAGCCAGACATAGTCATGTCCAATTTCTGTGAGCAAGCTGACAGCAACCGAGGCTCATTTTCTTCTCACAGACTGTGAACAGGTGAAGGTCATCTCAGAGAACAGGTACCAAACTAAAAGTCCAGCTGCTCTCTTTCTCTTTCTATCTATCTCTCTCTCTCTCTCTTCATCTACCTGTCAGTCAGTATCTCTTTCAAGCTCTTGCTCCATCTCTCTTTCTCTCTATCTCTCTCTCATAATTATAGGATGATAGATATAAATGCAGATTAGGGATGTTAATTAAAAGCTAATTTTCTTCTCACAGACTGTGAGCAGGTGAAACAGTGGTGTAGTCAGAAGTCAGAGTGTAGGTGGAGAGAATCAGCTGGGCCTACAGCCCATCCAACACCAACCTTACAATAGGCTCTGAGCATTTGGGGGCTGCTGGCATTTTTTAAATGCACTGTGCATCAATGAATCAGACATCTAAAGTGAACAAGTGCGAATCCACAATAGCTGCGACTGCATACAATTTTTCTCACTTCACTGCTGGATACGTTTTATCAAACCATTTGTGAGTGAGGAAATGCTATTCCAAGTTTCTTTTTTACAGCGTCATGCAGTAATTACATATATAAGGCATCTGAATTTTCTGTTCGACATGACGAAAAAATTATCCTCTTCCCAATTCTGTGTGGAAATTCTAGTTCTTCTATCTCTTGTTGTTTCTTGCCATTCTCAATTACGCAGTCTCGTCAGCTCAGGTGTGGTTGTAAACAGGTAACACACCTGGCTGAAAACTGCGTATTTATAATCCCAGATGGGCTATTAACCCTTTCACTACCACACTACAAAAGGTTAACCTTCTGTAGCGTGGTAGTGAAAGGTTAACCTTCTGTAGTGTGGCAGTGAAAGGGTTAACCCTTTGTCGTGTGGCGGTGAAAGGGTTAATGCCGTCATCCTGAAGGGTGGAGCCCAGGTAAAGTCTGGGAAAAAAGGAGGCTGGCCAAAGAGCCACAAAGGACAGGGATATGTTGGGATTCACGTTGAAAACAGAAAGCCTGAGTGTGATTGGATATCTTTGTTTGGGATTCCCAAATCATCCAAAGATTGACTGAGAGGCCCCTTGAGATCGACCGGTCCCACCTGCATGCATTCACACACACACCCTCACATGACCTCCAAGCTAAACTATGGCCGCTAGAGGGCGGGGACACTTTTGTGGGCCAACCAATCAACAGAGCAAGCTATAGAGCTGCTGGTCGCAGCAAAAAAACAGAACCATAATGTTTTATTTGTATTGGTCACATAGTCAAAAATAACTGAACCAGCATTCAGAGACAGGTAGTCTACTAGCTGGGTGATCCAGCTTCCACTCCACGTTGGTTTCTCATTTGTTTATAAAATGAAGCTCTCTGATTGGGTGTGTGTGAGTGTGTGGTGGGGGGTTGGGGGTTTGTGGTAGGTGGCAAACTCTTATGCAGAGATGCTTTAAGCCTGTATGGCACACAGCCTGTGAATCACCCCTGCCCAAAGTGTGTCATTATAACACGCAACCAAAAAGAAAGAAAATTAAAGAAAATTTTGTGTTGACTTTTAACTGCAGTATTATAAACAAATATTAAGCTTTTCTAAAGATTTACGGGTTATGCAGTGATGTAGTTATCAGAAAAGCAAACAGACTATCTTTTCTGCGTAAGGAAACCATGCCTTTATGGCGCCATTCATTGTCATTTCCATGGTCACAGTGAATAAACATGGCTGCATAAGGCATCACTTTTTCAAACAAATTTTCAGTTCTTATTTACAAAGTAGACTCAAAAAGATAGGAGGAACAATTAATATAATATTATTTATTCAATATATTAAGGGGAAATAATACAAGTATCACTGGTTAGTTTACCTCCTCTTTGGACAGAGATGCTTCACAGTGGAATAGAGTGTGGCTGAGTGGGTGGGCTACCCCTGAGGTGAAGGTCATCACAGAGGACAGATACCACACGAAAAGTCCAGATGCTCTCTCCCTCTCTCAGTCTCTCTATTTTTCTGTCTTTGTTTATCTGTCTCTCTCTTTCTAGCTCTCTCTCTCTCTCTCTCTCTCTCTCTCTCTCTCTCTCTCTCTCTCTGAATTGTAGGATGATACAGATAAATGCAGATTATGGATGTTAATTAAAATCTCTACAACAAAAAGAGGATAATCTTTTTCTACAATACAGTTATTTTTATAAAATCATAATTTAAAAAGAGGCGTGGTGTTCATTCATTCATCTCTCCCGTTGTGATATACAACGCATCTGACTGGCAGGCAGCCAGCTCCGAATCATTGATTAAAGGGTCGTGTTGTGTCTCTGGATTCCTGTGTGGTGTAATTAAATGTGACTTACCCTTCTGACAGAATGTGCCGATTGTTTATGCAAGATCCCTCTCTGTATGATTCAACCACCACCCCTCAACCCCCAGAGCTGCACACTTCTGCAGAATTAGCAAGAAATTCTCCATTTTGAGGGGGTGGGGGTGCAGGATTTTTCAAATCAATTATTGAGTTAATTACTTTGATTTATTTGGGTTTGTGAACAGAGAACTTTCTAAACGCATTATAGATTCAGGAGGCAGTCAGCTAAATCCTTTGATAACCAGATCATGTGCAGCAGAGAGTGACTGGTGTTTTTCCAAGTGCTACGGATCAACAGTAATAGCAAAACAGAGGCATATGAATAATTAAGCAGCACATGAGTTTGTAATGAAAATAAAATAAATAAATAAATAAATAAATAAATAAATAAATAAATAAATAAATAAATAAATAAATAAATAAATAAATAAATAAATAAATAAATAAATAAATAAATAAATAAATAAATAAATAAATAAATAAATAAATAAATAAATAAATAAATAAATAAATAAATAAATAAATAAATAAATAAATAAATAAATAAATAAATAAATAAATAAATAAATAAAAAGCATGTGTAAACCTTGCTTCTGCACTTTTATGACATGAGACCAATTTTACGTTTTGGTTTTATTAAAGCATTGGCAATAAAAATGATAATAATCACTGGTTTGATACTAATATAAGAATTAAAACAATGAATGAAAGTGTCAGATAACCTACATGTTCTCTATCGAGATTTTCCGTCACCTCTTGCAGTTTATTACCTTTCCTTCGACAATACACACAGAGATTTGATTTAGTTGTTTCAACTTCAACTATCCTTGCTATTTTATTGTGTGTTGTTGAATTTGCAAAGCTTAGCTTTAAACTGATTACATTTACATTTACATTTAGTCATTTAGCTGACGCTTTTATCCAAATCGACTTACAAGTTCTGTACGACAAGTCATCAGGAAGGGTACAACTCTATCAGCTGAGTAACAATGTTCATCAAAGTGTTGCGTGTTACAGTGTTGGTTAGTTTATTAGGACAAGTGCATGACAGTAAGGTTAGTTAGGGTTAGATGTTTTTTTTCTTTTCTTTTTTTTTCATTATTTCAGATAATGGTTGAAGAAGTGCGTCTTTAGTCGACGGCGAAAGATTGGACAGGTTTCGGCTGTCCTAACTGGGGTGGGTAGTTCATTCCACCATTGTGGGGCAAGGACTGAGAATAGGCGACTTCTCTTTGATGACCCTCCCGGAGCTTGGATAGGAGTATGTCTGAGGCGGCCAGAAGATGCAGAGCTTAGGGGTCTTGAGGGTGTGTAGTTAGAGACCATTGACCGGAGGTAGGCGGGAGCGGTTCCCTTTGCCGCACGGTATGCTAGGTCGAGGGCCTTGAAGCGGATACGTGCAGCAATGGGGAGGCAGTGCAGGTCCCTAAGAAGTGGGGTGACATGGGCCGACTTCGGTAGGTTTGAGATCAGGCGGGCCGCTGCATTCTGAATGAGTTGAAGAGGCTTGGTGGCAGTGGCCGAGAGGCCAGCGAGCAGTGCGTTGCAGTAGTCGAGGCGGGAGATGACTGTTGATTGGACGAGGAGTTGGGTGGCTTCTTTTGTCAGGAAGGGGCGGATCCTTCTGACGTTGCTCAGGAGGAATCTGCAGGTTCTGGTTGTCGCTGCGTTGTGAGCAGAGAAGTTCAACTGGTCATCGAGGACAACACCAAGGTTCTTGGCGGTCGGGGACGCGGCCACAGCTGCATTCTTGACTGTGATGGAAAGGTCGTCAGGGGGGAGGATTTGGCCGGCAGTTGGAGCAATTCTGTTTTGCTTAGGTTCAGTTTGAGGTGGTTGGTCGTCATCCAGGCGGAGATGTCGGACAGACAGGCCGAGATCCGCTCAGAGACGTGGATATCTGAGGGAGGGAAGGAGAGGAAGAGTTGAGTATCATCGGCATAACAATGATACGAGAAGCCATGAGACGTGATAATGATACCCAGTGATTTAGTGTAGAGGGAGAAGAGAAGGGGTCCTAGGACCGAGCCCTGGGGGACACCCGTCCGCAGGGGGCGGGTGGCCGGCAGGGTCCCTCTCCATGACACTTGGTAGGAGCGGTCATTGAGGTATGATGTCAGCCATGTCAGCGCAGAGCCAGCCACTCCCATTCCTGCGAGGGCCGCGAGGAGGATCTGATGGTTGACTGTGTCGAAGGCTGCAGATAGATCTAGGAGAATCAGGACAGAGGAGAGGCCTTTCACTTTTGCTAAGTGAAGTGCCTCTGTGATCGCAATGAGGGCCGTTTCTGTGGAGTGGCCAGTCCGGAAGCCAGACTGATTAGGGTCTAGGAGGTCATTCTGTAAGAGATAAGCAGTAAGTTGGTTGGATACAGCACGTTCAGAACGTTTTAGAAAGGAAGGAAGGAGAGAAGAGAGACAGGACGATAGTTGCCTATGACGGTGGGGTTCAGGGTTGGTTTTTTTATGAGGGACTCTGGCTTGTTTTAGGGAGGTGGGGACCACCCCCGAGTTGAGTGAGGAGTTGATGGTTGCAGTTAGGAATGGGAGGATGTCCGGTGCTATGGTCTGGAGGAATGGGGAGGGTAGCTGGTCCAGCTGGCATGTAGTCGGACGGTTTGACGTTACCAGTGTCGTCTTTCTATACTTCCTCTCAGCCGCTCTCATGATCTGTCTTTGTTCTCTCACTGCATCTGTCAGCCATGGACTGGGTGGGGAACGGCGGGCAGGTTTCTCAACGAGGGGGCAGAGCTTGTCGAAGGAGGTTGCAAGGGCTGAGAGGAGGGTGGAGGTTGCCATCTCTGTGGGGAGAGCAGAGAAGGTGTCACTCAAAGGTGGAGCGGATAGTATGTCAGAGGAGAGGGTGGAGGGGGATAGGGAGGGAAGGTTGCATCTGAGTGAGACGGTTTGAGTTGGGGTGAAGACCTTTCGGTTAAGCATGAGAGTTAGTGAGAAGGATATGAAGGAATGGTCAGATACATGTAGGGGAGTTACCGTGGTGTTAATGATGCTGGAGTTACGGGAAAATATGAGATCCAAGGAGTTGCCTGCTTTGTGGGTGGCAGGCATGGCAGTGGGAGTCAGGTCAAACGATTGTAGGAGGGAGACCACTGGGACCGACTGAGATGAGTCAGGCAGGTTGAAGTCGCCCAATAGAAGGAGAGGGGTACCATCTTCCGGTAAGGAGCTTAGAAGCATGTCCAGCTCATCTGTGAAGTGATGGAGCGGACCTGGAGGGCGATAGAGTGTAACAATGGTGAGATTGAAAGGATTAGAGACAGATACTACATGATATTCGAGAGAGGAGAGTGACAATTCTGGGAGTGGTGTTAAGTTTGTAGCCCATGAAGGAGATGTCATGAGGCCAGTGCCTCCACCCCGTCTGGAAGGTTGAGGTGTGTGAGTGAAGTTATAGTTTGTAGATAATGCTGCAGGTGTTGATGAGTTATTGGGGGTTATCCAGGTCTCAGTTAGAGCCAGGAGCTGCAGATTTTGACTATGAGCGTAGGCAGTAATGAAGTCAGCTTTCTTGACTGCTGATTGACAATTCCATAAGCCTCCCCGTACTGTGACAGGTGTATGAGTGGCTGTAGGAGGGTAGGAGAGATTAGCTGGGTTGCTAGCAAACTGCCGTGGATGGGTTGAATCTGTTCTGGTGGAGCAGATTGTGGATATAGGTATGAGACACATTGTGGTGTCAAGAGTGGCAGGGAGAAAGTTGAAGGGAGTAGGGAGGAAGCGATATAGTAGAGAAATAGCAGAGTGGGAGGGAAAGGAACATTTTCAGAGTGGAGTGAAAGATAGGATGGCGGTCCTATCCTGTGTTTTTTCCTCGTCGCTTGACAGCGGACCGATGGACTTTGCGTGACGTTTAGCAGTCGAGCTACGTCGCGCTCAGGTAGGGCCTGTGCTAGCAGGCAATGGTACTGGCATGGGTAATACTGCTTGTTGTCTCATGAGACGACCGAGTGATGTATTGGCGCAGGGGGCGGGATATTTGGATAAACGTGGTCATCATGACTCACTTTTGAGATGTTTTTACAAGTATCCTAGCGCGTGCAGCTAATGCTAATGCTACAATGTTGGGGCGCCGTTCCCATGTACCCCGCCTGGGCTGTCTTTACTCTTCCCTCCTCTTAACCATTCATGCTGACGGTCAATCTGTGTCTAATGTTGGGGGTTTAGCGGAGGCTTTTTTACCCTTTACATGGGTGGATGGGCTGACGAGAGGGCTCAGGGCAGGTGTGCATTTTGTGAATCTATGGGTTGAAAATGGGGGACCCTGATGTGGACCGGACTGGCGTTTTCTCTGGTCTGCATCGCCTCTACAATTGTGTGTATTGAGCTAGCCCATTCTGCAATGTGTTAATGGAGTTTTCGTTCATTCATTCATTTATCCCGTCACGGGTGCACACTACAGGGGAGGTTGTTGCATGCCTACCAGAGCATGTGAGCGGTGGATTTTGAAGTGAGCGTAGAGTGGGTTTTAAAATGGGTCAGAGCGACTCCGGAGCGAGAGCTCTCCTCCGCTCCGAGCCGCTCAGTGGACACGATCACACAGTGGTTTAAACTGATGTAATATACATGTAGTACAATGCCAAAGCAATAGGTGGCGATGCACAAACATGAAGGCAATTTTCAACCAATCAGAAGGATGAACCGTCACTACACATCCTGCTAAGTCAAAGTAGAATCCGCCATCTTTAAATCACCTCAGGACCTCGGGTAAACGCAACATTTATTTTCAGTGAGAAACAAACAAAGTGCAATAAAAAAAGGATACATTCACTGTGTTCTGCCTCATTTATTGATGAAACGAAACCAACATCAACACAATGTACCACCAAGAGCGGAGAGTTTAGTCTCTCAAAAAGCGCTGTTGTTGTTAGCTTACATGCTAACATGAATGGGATCGGCCATAGCATTGTGGCTAGGCTAGCTACCTTAGCATAGTAAAGCTAGTTGAATGGATAAACGTTATTTAACATTGCAGAATGGGTACAATACAATACGGCTCAATACAAACAATTGTTAAGGGGACTGTTGTAGTTTGGTCAAATCAAGCTAATTTACATCATGCTCCAAAAAAATCATTTCTTTCTGCTGAGCGGGCTGTGGAGCGGGGAGCGCTTGATGCGCAAATGAAGATGAGCGCTGAGCGAGCGGAGAGCGTCTTGGGGGGGGCCAACATGAGCGAATGAGAGCGGAACTCAGCCGTCTAGAGCGAAGAGCGGATTTCTCGGCCGCTCCGCGCCGCTCACATGCTCTGATGCCTACTAGTGGAGCAGTGCTTCACTATAGACTTTGGTCAAAGATTTTTATTGCCATGTATGGACGAATCCACATTGGAATACGGGTACATGAGCAAACACTGTGTAAACAGTACAGGAAAAATATGTAAAAACACAGACAGTATAAAAAGGACAAATGCTAAAATTGATATCGAACATCCCCTAAAAGTGCATATCATAGTAAAAACAGCGCTTCCACAAACCCGACTAATAACACTAATAAAAACACAGAAACAAAATAGGATAAAATACAAAACTAGCCTTTGGAGTCATTCAGGCTCCGCACAGCACTGGGGAAAAAGCTCTTTGTAAACCGAGAGGTAGAGCATGTGATAGAGCGGTAACGTCTGCCCGAGGGGAGGGGGACAAAGAGGCCTGCGGCTGGGTGACCAGAGGGGTCGTTGATAATGCCAGAGGCACGGGAAAGCAGCCTGGCACCATATATCTCTTCTAGAGCTGGCAGGCTAGACCCGATTGTCTTGCGTGCAAAACGCACAATTCTATTCAGAGATTTCTTCTCCTGGTCTGTGATGTTACCAAACCATATTGTACAGGAGGAGGTAAGAACGCTCTCGATCACACAGCGATAGAAGTTGTGTAGAATCACACTGTTATTTGTGAACTCTTTCAGTTTCCTGAGAAAGAAAAGACGTTGCTGGGACTTTTTAACAATGGTTCTGGTATTGGAGTGCCAGCTCAGGTCATTTGAAATAGTGACCCAGAGAAATGTAAAACTGCTCACCATCTCCACCTCTGAGCCATTTATGGTAATGGAGAGATGGGATACCTTGCTATGTCTAAAATCGATGACTAGCTCCTTCGTTTTGGAATCATTCAGGGTGAGGTTATTGGTCTCACTCCACCTAACTAGGTTCTGTACCTCTGATCTGTAAAATGACTCGTCGTTTGAGTTTATACGCCCAATGACCATGGTATCATCAGCATACTTTACTATCAGATTGTTATCATAGGAAGCAGTACAGTCATGAGTGCAGAGAGAGAACAGTAAAGGGCTTAGAATGCAGCCTTGTGGAGAACCAGTACTTAAAACAAGTTCATCAGACATATTGTTTCCAATCCTGAGTCTTTGAGGTCTCAAAATTAAAAAGCTAAGAATCCATTCACAGATAGCGTCGCATAGACCCAGACACTGAAGTTTGTGGATCAGATTAGATGGAATAAGCGTATTAAAAGCAGAGCTATAATCGATAAAAAGCATTCTAACATAGGAGTTTTTCTTATATAAGTGTTCATACACAGGATTAAGAGCTAAGGAAATAGCATCATCTACTGATCTATTTTTCTTGTAGGCAAACTGCCAGGGATCAAGACAGGTAGGAATCTGACCTTTTATATAATTCAGCACTAGCTGCTCTAAACATTTCATTAAAACTGAGGTTAGAGCAATAGGGCTGTAATCATTAAGACAAGTCACAGGTGATTTCTTGGGAACCGGAATGATAGTAGATTCCTTGAAGCTCCTTGGAACAAGGCGGCGCTCCAGTGACATATTAAAAAGGTCTGTGAGCACAGGGGCAAGCTGCTCAGAGCAGAGTCTCATCATCATCATCATCAAACCTTTATTTGAATAGGCAGGTTAATTAAGAACAAGTTCTTATTTTCAATAACGGCCTATTTGGGGGTAAAAAGTCTGACGGCCCTGGGAGGAATGCCGTCCGGGCCAGTGGCTTTCCTAGCCTTAGTACTGGACAGGACCTTGCGCACCTCATGTTCTGTGACAGTCAGCCCAGACAAGTCACTGGGGTTGGAAGGAATAAAAACAGGACGCTCTGTGTTACTTTCATCAAATCTGGAGTAAAAGTTATTCAGTCTACCGGGAAGCGAGTGATCATCTTCAGCGGAGGCGAGGCCCCTGGGCTTGTAGGAAGTGATAGTGTTCAGTCCCTGCCACATCCGATGGGGGTCACTGCCAGAGAAATGGTGGCATCGGTCCTTTGCCCTGACATGGTGGAATGGTATCCCGCCCGGCCGACGCCAAGAGGCGAGTCGGCCCGGCAGGTGGCTGGTGGGCTGTTGAAGCTTATACAGCCGCAGTACAGAATTTAGCAGCAACTAGCAACATTGCTCAATTGGCTGCTTTTCTGTCAAAAATGGTGTCGGGTGGTGGGGCCTTAGGGCTAACCGATGTCAAAACCATCGCGCAAGGTTTTGAGGTTATTCAGTTTTTGACCCAGCCGCAAGCTATAACCGCAGGGAGGGCTAGGATGCTGTCAGCGGTTGTTCACAGGCATCTTGGTTGGAGCAATCTCCCCTTGAGGAGGGGAGGGGTCTCCTCCTCAGGGCTCCCCTCTCCGTGGGTGGACCTTGGTCTGTCCATGGAGGCACGGGCGGTATTTGACCTGGGCTCCACGCCGCCCCACACCGCGCAGCCAGAGGTGAGAGCACGGCCTCGCCAGCGGCTGCGGCGAGGCCCCCGGCCAGCGGCCATGTTTCCCCCGCCTGAGATACCCTGGACACAAAGGAAACAGGTGATCACAGGTGTCTAGCACGCTCTCCGGTTACTCCCCCCCGCTACGCTACATGACTCAGGGCTCTGATTTGTCCCCTTTGGCTGCGGGCCGCGTTCTTCCAGTGAAGCGCAAGCGGCCCCACATTTCGCTTCTCATGGAGACAGGGGCTGACACCCAGTTTCTAGGCCTGGGTCTCTCTATGAGAATGCTGTGCTGTCAAGCCGCTCCCACACCACACGTCCTGCGTCTGTGTTTGGTGAGCCTGGTGTTGTATCTGTCGACGGAGCAGGGTTCCCTGTATCTGAAATTTTTTGTCAGAGGGGGAACTCTAGGCCCAGGAGGTTGCAGCGTGGGTTCCCCCCAGCCCCACCCTCGCCAGGCCGGGTATTACGTTAGTGCCTCCCCCGTCTGGACTTCCGACCCCGCGGTGGTCAGTTAGGCACGCATAATTTGGGTGGTAGTAATATCACTACAGGGCTACGGTGTGTAGAGACCCACCCTATCGGGCAGTGTGGGACCACACACCATGCATGTCCAGCTGCAGAGCAGGCTGATCTCAGCAAGCTAAGCCGGGAAGATGCTCAGGGCGGCGCTTGTGTTACAGTTTACACACCCCCGCCCTCCGTTTTTGGGTTTGGTACAGACTCTATTATCAGAGTCCGCGGCAGTGACAGCCCTGGCCGAGGAGATTCGTTCTCTGGCGGCGAAGCAGGCCGTCATCGTGGTCCCATGGGAGGACGGGATGAGCGGTGTTTCCGCCCGAGGGGGGGGGGGGGGTGTCAGACCCATACTGGACCTGTCCCATGGAAGGTTCAGAATGTTGACCGTCGGACTTCCGGTTCCGATCCGCAGCGCATGGCTGGCTGATTTTACGGAGCTCGGCAACCAAACCACATTAACCCTGATTACGTTTTATTTTTTATACCATTTAATTTTCTTTAAGTTAGAATTATGTCTAAACAGACGCAGAACAAGATGGGAACCCTGAACGACGTGGATAAGGAACTAATTAGGTCGATATTCCGTGAGGAAACAGGCGCTATCATGGCTAAGCTAAACGGCAGGGTGGATGCACTGCAGGAGACGGTGGCCAGCATGGACGCACGATTAGCCATGGCGGAGGGAGGTCTATCCGCAGTCGTGGAGGTGGCTGAAACCAACGTTGCGGGAATATTATACTTGGAGGACAAACTACGCGATTGTGAGATGAAGTCGGCGGATCTGGAGGACCGTGGTAGGAGATGCAATGTCAGAATATACGGGTTGCCTGATGAAATGGAGGAGGACGAACCGATAAAGTACCTAGAGGAAATGATACCAATATGGTTTCCGAAGCTAGCTCGCCCTGAGATCGAGAGAGCTCACAGGATCTTTAGACCCGCTACCCAGTTGAAGGGCGAGCGTACAAACCCTCGCACATTCATCTTCTGCTGCCTGAGATTCCAGACAAGACAGCATATTTTGAGGGAGGCCAGACTGAAGCCTCCGGTGGTGAATGGCCGTACCCTGAGATTCGCCGCCGACTTCAGTGATTACACAGCGAAACGTCGCAGAGCATTTGCCGGCGCCATGGATCTAGCACGGGAGAGGGCGGTGGAGGTATTTCTACTATTCCCAGCAACGCTGAAAGTAAAGACGGGACGGGGTGAGGTGTCGTGCAACCGTCTATTCAAGTCACCATCCGAGGTGGAGGACTTCATTCGGAAAAGCAATACAGTCATTCCGACTGAGAGGAACAGACCGGCCACGGTGGAGCATACACTGAGCGACGGGCAATGAGGGGCCGGGGCGGGTACCTGAGGCTGGCTTTACGCGTGGCCTGCTAGCATGCTAGCTATCCAAGCTAGCGGCCCTGAAGGAGTGGAGTTGGTTCCACACGTGGGCTGCTAGCATACAAGCTAACCAAGCTAACGGCTCTGTTACACGTGAGCTGTTAGCACACCGGCTAGCTATCCAGGCTAGCACTGTGGTAAACACGTTCGACCGTGGCTTTCTCAATCCTCGGAACGGTAATACTTGACTTCTCTATACGGTACTGTCTCAATCACAAACATGATTACTGACTATTTGAATGTAATTCAGACGCCCTTTACTCTTATCAGTTTTTTCTTTATTCTTTATCTCTTGCCTTTTTTATCATCTAACACTCGAACTATGCATTGAACGGTGCGAGGTTTGTTACGTATGTTTGTTGTCTTTATTCGGCTCTAACCGAGCGGGATGAAGATCACAATTTTCACTCAGACAGACTGTATGTGCTTATGATCCGTTCAACCGAGGGGGTTGATCCCCTTTGCAACGAACTGTATGTGGGTGGCAGATCGAGGCTATCCTACCGCTGCGGACAATGCATGCATTTAACTCTCTTTCTTATCACAGCAGAACACAAGACCGTCACCGACGCTGCATTACCTCAACGATAGCAGCACGGTAATGATCGGGGTTTATTTCCACAGTGGTATTATTTTGACATGTGTTAAAAGTACCTCACTATACTCAGGTTCAGCTCGGACGAACTATGTTTCATGTGCCTTTATCGTCTGCATAATGTTCTATGCACTGAGCTCTATATAGATATAGATTGATTCTCTCTGTTGAGAGATGGGGGGTTCCCCTATTCCTAAATCGTTACAATATACAATTCTGGTTAGAATGGTTAAGTTACGTAATGTGGTTTTGGTTGCTGTGACCCGGGGATTTTTGTTTTTTATTTCTTTTGGCTCGCTCTACTGTATAGACAGGGTCAATTTTCAGAAAATCATAACCCTGAAGGCATTTCGTGTTTATTTTTGGTACACAACATTTCTAGGGGTATTAAGGGGTGCTGAATCCAAATCTGCTGTATACCAAGCTCAAAAATGTCAAATAAGGCCTCAAAATTGAGAAATCCAACATGGCCGCCAGCGCCGGGCTGAAATCTATTTAAGTGCATATCTTTTTGACTAAACAAGGTAGAAACATGAATGACATGTGTTTTTATATGTTTGCATACATGAGGAATTTAAAATCATATCCTGATTTTAGATCAGTTGTGAAAATGTTGCTTGAAACTCATATTCATAGCAGAAACGGTGGTCGTTATTGATGCATAACTCATCAACCAAATAAGAAAGAAAAGCAGGATGATCCCAGGCCATGGATTTATTCATCAAACTCTTTTCTCTTGAATTTTTTTAATCAACATGCCATTTATGCAAATTAGATAGTCCTTAATATGCGTACAGTAGCTTAGGTACAGTAACCTCAATCGTATTCAGGCAGGTGTCGCAGGTGTCTTGCAGTTGCATGATTCATCCAATGCCACTTTTCCTGAATAGAATAGAATAGATTATAATATAATAAAATAAAAATATAATTTTACCATATCAATATAAGTGAATGTTCAAGTTTCTTTATTAGTTGTCATACAGAATACAGAATACTTTGCATGAAATGTTTATTTGTGTGTTGCTCCTGAGAGTGTGCTAGATAATAACAAGATAGTATAAAATAAGTATAAAATAGAAAGTCAAGAAGTCAAGTACGTAAACAAGTGTAAACAACAAAATTGTTCAGTGTATCTATATATACAGTATGTACAGCTGGTACAAAAATGGTGAGGTATAGCTTAGCTTGTGGTGCCACCTTGTAGTGGTGAGGTGCAATAAGGAATGAGAATGATGTGCAATTTCCTTACCAATAATATAAATATAAAGTGTAAAGTGTGTCTAAAGTGGTAAAGTGGGTGATACAGTGTGTTGTTTATTTAAGTGACTGTATGTGCGCTGTGGGTGTGTTGATGGTTTGCTTATTGTTCATTGTTCATTCATTGAGCATCCTGATGGCCTGGGGATAGAAGCACCTT
Organism: Notolepis coatsorum; assembly: GCF_963971535.1. NCBI lineage: Eukaryota > Metazoa > Chordata > Actinopteri > Aulopiformes > Paralepididae > Notolepis > Notolepis coatsorum. Next base: position 174,097,668 of record NC_140166.1, on the reverse strand, counting down.
CTGAGTCTCTCTGTGCTTGCCATGGAGACTCCGGTATCGCTTGCCTGATCGCAGCAGTTCAAAGAGGCAGTTGTTTGAGTGGATGGAGTCTTTGATTATTCTCTTAGCCTTGCCCATGCACCGCTTGTTGTAAATGTCTTGGAGAGTGGGAAGCCCACCTTCAATTGTGCGTTCGGCTGAACGGGCCACTCTCTGTAGTCTGCTGCGGTCTTGTGCAGTGCTATTCCCAAACCAGGAGGTGATATTGCCAGTCAGGATGCTCTCTATTGTGCATGAGTAGAAGTTCTTGAGGATCTTCTGACTCACGTTGAACTTCCTTCTTGATAACACTGTCAATGTGTGTGGTCCATGTCAAGTCCTCGGATATGTGGACTCCGAGGTACTTAAAACTGTTCACTCTCTCAACCGGTGCCCCGTCGATGCTGAGGGGGCTGTAGTCCCTGACCCCGACCTCCTAAAGTCCACAATCATCTGACGTTCAGGGAGAGGCTGTTCTCTTGACACCATCCCGCTAGAACCTTAACCTCTTCCAGGTAGGCCCTCTCATCGTTTGCAGAGATCATGCCCACCACTACTGTGTCGTCAGCAAATTTGATGATTATGTTGTTGTTCCACTGTGCCACACAGTCATGTGTGTACAGGGAGTGGAGGAGGGGACTCAGGACACAGCCCTGGGGGGCCCCTATGTTGAGAGTGCTGGATGAGGAGGTGCAGTTGCCTGCTCTCACCACCTGGGGTCTGCCCGTCAGGAAGTCCAAGACCCACTGGCAGAGGTCATAGTTCAAGCCCAGGTCCCTGAGCTTGGCTATGAGTTTGGAGGGGACTATGGTATTGAATGCTGAGCTGTAGTCGATGAATAGCATTCTCACATAGTTCCCCTGCCTCTTGTCCAGGTGTGATGCTGCTGTGTGCAGCACATGGGCTATGGCGTCCTCCGTGGACCTGTTGGGGCGGTATGCAAATTGCAGGGGGTCCAGGTTGATGGGGAGGGAGGAACAGATGTAGCCCTTCACTAGCTTCTCAAAGCACTTCATGGCTATGGAGATGAGAGCTACAGGGCGGTAGTCATTGAGGCAAGCTGGCTTGGATTTTTTGGGTACAGGGATAATGGTGGACTTCTTCAGACAGGTGGGGATGACAGCCTGTTCTAAGGACAGGTTAAATATGTCAGTGAATACCGGGGCCAGTTGGTCGGCACAGACTTTTAGGACGCGGCCGGGGATACCGTCCGGTCCTGCTGCCTTCCTGATATTCACTTTCTTAAACGTCCTCCTCACCTCATGTTCTGTTATCCTGAACACTGAGTCTCCATCAGCAGTGCCCCCCCCCCCCCTCCTCCATTGCAGTGGTTTGTAGGCTGGTGCTGTTATTCCCAGCCTCAAACCTCGCATAGAAGGTATTGAGATCATTTGCCAGTTGGATGTCACTGTTCAGTTTGAGGGAGGTGCCTTTGTAATCTGTCATCGTTCTGAGGCCCTGCCAAATAGCTCTAGAGTCAGCCTGTTCATATTGAAGTTCAATTGAATCCCTGTAGCGCCTTTTTGCTTCTATTACTGTCCTCCTAACATTGTATCTCACCACCTTGTGGTCATTCATGTTGCCTGTCACAAGCCTGGCGTTGTATGCTGAGGTGCGCGCCTTCAGATCTTCACGGACGGATTTGTCTACCCAGGGCTTTTGGTTTGGGTAAACTCTAATTGTGGTAGAGGGGATTGTTTCTTCTACCAAAGTACAAACAAAGTCCAGCACTGTTTCCGTGTAGTCATTAATATTATCTGTGTTATCGCGGAACACCCCCGAGTCTGTACATTCTAGTGCAGCTTGGAGCGTCTCCTCCGACGCCACCATCCACCTCTCGCGATACTACAGGAATGTGCTTGAGACTTTGTTTATACTGCGGTACAAGAAAGATGGCGTCATGATCTGACTTGCCGAAAGGACTTTTTAACCGCTCTTAAATTGCGAGTAGCAATGGTCTAAAATATTCCCGCCTCTGGTAGAAGAAGTCACATGCTGGTAGAATTTTGGCAGCACTTTTCTCAGATTAGCGCTATTGAAATCACCCACAACCACAATAGCAACGTTAGCTGCTTGGAGCTTGTTTACCTCGTTGTGGAGCTTGGAGAGCGCGTCGCCTGTGTTTGCTTGTAGTGGAATATACACTCCGATCAGAATGACCGACGTTAATTCTCTCGGGAGAAAGAATGGCCGGCACTTGATGGATATATACTCCAGGTTTGGGGAGCAGTGGTTTGAAAGCTCCTTCACGTTGCCTGGATCACACCAATTGTTGTTCAACATGAAAGCTATTCCACCTTCCCGCTTTTTACCGGAATCTTCCTCTGTACGTTTGAACGTTACAGTAATCCTTACAGTGACAGCTTATTCACACTCTTCCTCAGTGTTCCGGCAGGTGTTGACTTTCTTACAGTTGCATGCTTCGATACATGCCATGTGACTCTTCCTGAATATAATAGAGTAGAAGATACTTAAAAGATTATAGCCAGCTCCCGTACAAGTATATTCGAACACATGATACAATTTTCCTTACAGTGATTTATTCTGTTCCTTCATTCCTTTTTTCTCTCTGTTATAGGCATTATGTTCACAATTCTGTTAACGACAAACAGTCTAGAGTATACAGTCTTGCAGGTGGATGTAGAGATGTAGAGATCCAGCTTTCATGTAGAGATGCGTACATCGGATTCTGTCATAGTGAGCCAAGAATAGAAGCAGCACATCTGTGTCACGCGCTGACACAACGATTGTTTCCACTGGAGCCTGGATGAGAAAATCAGACGTGTATCAGCTTCCTCATGGTCAGCACTCAGAGAGGAGACTTCAAGATCTGGATCTGTTGACTTGACAGTTGTCGCTTCAGCAAACCTCTCTGATACTACAACTACAGGTTCATCATCCGGGCTGTGTTCTATCAGGTGGTTTGAGAGTAGTTGAGCGATATCTGATTTGTTGTCTTCAAGGGCCATGAAGCTCGACCAATCGGCAGGAAGTGGAACAGACTTGTTTTTGATTTCACGACGTACTGGTCTGTGGCGCTGTTTGCGTTTCACCCTTGTGCCTGTTTTGATGGATTGGTCATGGTATCTGTCAAAGACGACATCTACTCTCTGGTATTTTGCTCCCATCTTCAACACGGTGTCAGTGAACTTGTTGGCATAGTCACCAAATGTTGTAGTGTCAGGTGGCTTTCCGAGTGCCATTACCAGAGCTTGGCTATCAATGACCAGGCAGCTGGGTCCCTGAAGGGTAAGATCTGCAGGGGTTTTAACTTGTTTCGTCAGTATATTTGCGAACACAGACTTGTTGGTGGAATGTAGACTCCCGTTAGTTGTGGCCAGAGATGGCGGGGTGGGCATGAGCTCATGCTGGAGGATATTGTCAAGGTCTACCTTACGACCTGCTCTGTAAGCTGTGATGAGCCTTTGTAGAATCTGCCTGTCCACTTTGATGGTGTTTTGCTTGTTCTTGGAAAGTTGCACAACTTCATACAAAGAGGCAAATGTCTTGGCTTTGTTCTTTCAAATGGGTGATTTCAGGTTCAGGTGCTGGTCACTATCTGGACGTTCACACAAACGTTTGTCCACAAACATGTTCAGTTGTGCCTGTCCAAGGTTTTCTGCGCCAAGTATGGATTCTTGAATCTCCGATGTGACTACGTCCTTGTTGATGTATGTAAGAAAACTTACAAAAGCACATTTAATTCAGGTTTGTACCTTGTGTAGTCACACTTAACTCATTAAGCCCCACCATTTATTTTTAGAAAATTCGCCTAAACAGCATGCTTACATTAAAATGCTTATATATCCAGATTTATAAGAGCTACTTGCATAAACTTGGTACCTGAAGAAAGCTAAGACTTGGGGGATTCTAATGTTGGTGTCCAACACTGTACAGTTATTACCAAATTGCTGTCGTATTCCTGTAAACACTGAAGAAATGTAATTTTTTTATCCTCACCTATACAAAGATTACAGTTAGACAGTCAAAAACACCCTGTTACTCATGGTTGCACCCCAGCTATATTCCTACTTTCTTCCTCCATAGGTGCAGATGTTCTGTGTAAAGTTTCATGTCAGTAGAATAAAAACTGTTGGTTTAGCACCTGTTTTTGTGGAGAGAGGCCCTGGTGCTGGCAGCCATGTTGGATTTCTCAATTTTGAGGCCTTATTTGACATTTTTGAGCTTGGTATACAGCAAATTTGGATTCAGCACCCCTTAATACCCCTAGAAATGTTGTGTACCAAAAATAAACACGAAATGCCTTCAGCACTTTATACAAGCACATTTTCTGAAATTCTGCCTAGTCTAGTATGTCTGCTCTCGCCCAACAGGACCTTAGCGTGGGGATATGTATATGTTGTGGTGCTCCACTTCAGGGGAATCACGTTCAGTCATACTGCAACCTGGTTGGACTATGGCTAATTTAAACATCTTGATCTGGAATTCAGGGGGGCTTAATATTCAACATAAACGCACAAGTGTACTAACATAACATGGTTGAAAAGACAGGAGGTTGATGTGGCTTTGCTGAGTGAAACGCATCTTTTAAAGGCTGACAGTGCTAAACTTGCAAACAAATTTTATCATAATATAAGCTCCTCTTCTTTTAGCACTAAATCCCGGGGAGTAGCCATAGTGGCTAAGCGGAAGTTGAATATTAAACTGTTAGACATGTGGTCTGATGCGGAAGGACGAATTACTATTGCGAAGATGGAATACACTAACAGGAAAATTGCTCTTATAGCTGCTTACGCCCCTAATGTGTATGACGCACACTTTTATACTGCACTCACTACAGAGATGCTGAAACTACCTGAGTACTCATTAATAGTGGGTGCTGATTTCAATGCCATGTGGGATCCATTGATTGATAAATCCAGAGATGCTGTAACCCACGATCAGAAGCAAGCTACCGCGGCCCTACGTGGCTGGTCTAAAGACACGGGGTTATTGATATGGGTTACTCAACCCAACCTCGCGAGACTACTATGGTATATTGACTTGAGCAGACTGTTAGATAAACCCTGAAACTGAAAATATCTGTTATAATAGTTCATTCAAAATAATGCTTTAATATTAAACTATAGCATTACATGGAGGCTACTGGAATGATTGGCAGTGTTGTGTGACATTCTGGGGAGCTTTCAGGCAACCCCCTCTCATGTTAAGACTGTTTACTCAACTGTATTTAGGAGAACAGTTGGAGACACAGGGGACAGGTCATAAAAGCCCCCGCATGCTAAAACTGTTTGGGACAAAACCAAGGAACTATTAATTCAGTATACTTTATATAGGAAAACTGGTATTAAAATATGGACAACGCCACATTGGTTTAATGCTGAATATAGATGTAATTCATTACATTAAAACTACAAAGTAGAAAAGGTTCTAGTGTTCAACTGCCAATTCATTCTCTCTTGGGGGGAGAAGATGCCAACTCATCAACATACCACGGCCCCCCCCCTGCTGCTGCAGGCAACCACACGACGAGGACATGTTGGAGCAGACAGCCCCAACAAGAAGACCGCCTGTTTTTAGATACTTGTGATTGGTTGAACTAGTTTAAAAATAGGGGGGTCATTTAGCCTATAAATATTGGATCAGTAAAGTTAGTTGGGAGGCCAGCCACGCACCCATCCCCAGGGGGTTATGCTGAGCCTCCACCGCTGCCACAGAGAATGCTTTCTGCCGTTTCATGTGAGTAGAATAATGGACCCATTATTGTATGTACAGATTCCGATCTGTTGACCAGGTTTTACTCATGTGAAATGCTCAGACTATTCTCTATTCCATTGATAAACATGACTTCTTTTATGTGCAAAACTGTCTTGATGTGAAGAGCCACCGTGACTGGGCTATTTGATTATGTAAACCTCATCAATCCTTTTGTACAATCATGTCTTGTGAAAAATTATGAATAATTCCTGTATGTAACTGATGCATTATCCACCTTTGGCCTCTCGGCAAATAAATACATGAGTTTGAATTCGAACTCTGTAGTCTGGACTGCACGTTTATTCCTTGCTGGCTATATTGGAAGTCAGATGAGGAGACCATTCTATCACTCTGTCCTTCTTCCCTCTAGTTAGCAACCTGTATGCACTGCAAATGACCTTAGATATTGTAATATACCACACTACTCTTTTTTCTCCGTGAGACATAAAACTTTCTCCAGAATTGATTATGTTTTCTCCTCCCCTAGGCTATTCGATAGCTTTGACGTTGACTTGAAGCCCATTGCACTGTCAGACCACAAATACATCCTCATTAAGGGTTCATTCAGCAAAATGACGTCTCGTGCCCCTAGATGGCGCTTTAACTCAACGCTGCTGAAGAATGAGGAATTTAACCTACAATTTAAGGAGAAGCTCATTGAATTCTTGCAGTTTAATGCTGGATCGGTACAGGACCCCAGAACTTTGTGGAATGCGGTTAAGGGGTTTATTAGGAGTAATACCACTCTATTTGCTTCCAATCTCCGCAAGGGGCGTCTCTCCAAGTTAGTAGAATTGGAAGAGCTGCATAAAACAATGATGTCTTCTATGCAGCACAGATACTCTAGCCGACTGGAACTCCAAATTAAAGTGCTGAAAAAGGAGATTAACTCCATTTTAAGACAACAGTCTGAATTTCAAATGCACAGAACAAGACAACACTACTACTTTCATGGCTCTAGACCTAGTCACCTACTGGCTATGAAGATACGGGCCAGCGATCAATTTGCAGATATCCCTGCCATTAAGAACCAACAGGGGGAGATAACCACCAACCCCAACAAAATCAACGATACATTTCGTTCGTTTTATTCCAACCTGTACGAGTCGGAAGTAGTCTTTGATCACGCCAAGCTGGAGGACTATCTTAGTCAAATTAACCTACCACAAATCTCAGAGGAGGACGCTAAACGGTTAGCTGAACCTATTGATTGATTGATTGATTGATTGATTGATTGAAAAGTGTATTAACAGATTGCAGAATGGGTACAGTACAGTACAGCTCAATACATACAATTGTTAAGGGGATGCGGACCAGAGAAAGACTTTCGTCTTGTTTACATCAGGGTCCCCCATTTTCAATTCATCATATGACACACACGACATACAGATAGACAGTACTGCTACATCTATACATTTATGACATACCAGATTTGCAAATACAGTACTGTTTGTGATACTAAAAAAAATCCAGAAAAAGAGTGTATATACATTTGACATAGAAACTGTACATTGGAGGAGGTTGGGTAGGTGAGGTGGGGTTGGGTGGTGCTGTACATTGGAGGTGGGGGGGGGGGGGGACACTGTACACTGTACATTGGAATACTGACATACATTTGACATAGAAACTGTACATTGGAGGAGGTTGGGTAGGTGGGGTGGGTTGGGTGGGGCTGTAAATTGGAGGTGGGGGGGGGTTGGGTATGGGGCGGGGCACTGTACATTGGAATACTGACAAGGCCATACTTGGTCTTTACTGTACAACTGGGTTAGGACATTTGTAGGGGCCAGTTTCGAATTGCAGTCTCCCGTAGGTGTTCTTTGAGAGTGTCTTTGAAAGTGGGTAGTGATTCACATTCCTTTACAGCTTTGGGTAGGGCGTTCCACATTGATGTGGCATAATTGCGAAACGTGTTTAGTCCCTTGTTTGAGCCGAATCTGGGTTTTACATGATTTGTGGAGCTCCCTCTGGTGTTGTGATCGTGGTATTCACTGACCTTTGGGAAGTATTTTGACATGTACATGGGTCTTATATATAAGACATGCAATTTACATCACCTGTCGCAGAGAAAAGTGGGAAGGTTTGTAATCTTTACCTTACACGGCGCCGACCTCCACTAATATACACCATTTCACTGCAGACAGCAGCTCGCAGGTAAAAAAAATTCCTGACTTTTCTCAACGCCAATTGTGGGAGAAATGAACCCGATCAATGAATGTAGATATCAAAGTCAAATATAGACTTGGTAAACACAGGTTTATTATCAGAGTTATAGCAGATGACTCAACGAGGACCACGGCCTGGTGTGCCCAGGTGAGCTCCAGAGTTCAGTGAGACGTCAGTCTTCATAGTGTGAGAGCTGGGTGTTCTGGGTAAAATGGCCAAGGTCCAGGATTGGAGGAGGCCAGGGTGAGTTAGAGGGTGGTGGGGGGGATGGTATCAGCAGGGCCGTAGCCAGGGTTTAGAAATTAGGGAGGTCCATTTATTTTTTTGGCCCAGACCGGCCCACTATAATCGGTCGGACACCACCCACCAGTACACCATCCTTACGGTCCCCTTAAATATGCGTACCTACTGTACTATTCCCCCCCCCCAACCCATTACAAAGCTGGGTAGTAAGTGCCATGGACAAGTGGACCAGTGTACTCACTCGCTCTTGGCTGAATCTTGTTTTGGGTGGTGATGTAAAACACCTGCATCATAGCAGGCTCAGGATGGGCAACGTAGTCTATAGCCTGTTCATCCCTGTCTCTCTCCTCCACAACCTGGCTTGACTAGACATAAGGAGAGAGATGATTACAATTAACTGGTACATTCAGGTCCAGAATTGTTGGAATCCCCTGACAAAGATGTGCAAAAAGCTGTACAATTTAAACAATGCCATACTGGTAATGAGAAAATAGTTGTTTATTCAATGAATGCATGGAGCAGTTCCATCTTATTTCATTTGATACTAACTACTCAGTTCATACAGATTTCAAGTATTCAAATATCAATGATGAATATTGCATAAGGTTTACACAGTTAATAGATCACCTTCTTGTTTTATATTCATCTTATATGGCAATTAAATCAATGGTGTGTTTGTTTTGGGAGTTTGACCTATGTGCCTACCACGTGAAGGTGCATAATCAATGGACAGCACAAAAACAATTTGTGTAGGTGGAGACTAGAGCTACCAACCTACCACAGATAGTAATAAGTTATTAAGTAATCCATACCATATATATCCTAATAGTTACCTTATTACCATACTTAGATAGATAGACTAGTAATGTTGATTTTCAGTCATCTATGACATTTTTTGCCTAGATATACCGTATATCTAGGCAAAAAATTTCATATATGTCATATATGTCATATATTATACGTCTATACCAGCACCTGCTAGACTAGAATAGGCTGTCATTAGCCTACTATGTAGCCTAAGCTACTGATTATAAATGCACAACACTGTGCAATATTACACTTACTGTAGACTTCTGTATATTTGTACTGTATTCCTTTTACTGTATATTTAATTCTATCTTATCATTCTCACAACACAACACCCCCTCTAATGGAACATTCCAGGGTGGATGTGCGTTGCGTCACGCTCCGTGGCCAATCTGCACATGTGCATGGGGAATCGATGCTTAAAAACGGTATTTTTCGCTGCCAATTTAGTTCTGATCTATTAGGAATGTCTCGCGCCGTGTTCAGGAGATTCAGGCGCATACAAGTCTATTCGATCATGTCTCTAGCACCCCCACAGCCGTATCTGCAATCACTTAATGTCAAGGCTCTCATCCACATTCATTCATTTGCCCCCCCCCCCCCGCAATCTCCTCCCCGATTTCAATGTAACGCGGAAGTGTAGTGGTCTATGGGGGAGGGACAAGGTACAAGGGGGGGTGGGGGTCATTATCCTACAGTTCTACTCAGCTCTCCTGGCTGCTATATTGCCTCTTATCCACTGCATGGTACCTACTCAACTCGACTCTACTCTACTCTGCCTTTTCGGTTTTCCATTGCCAAAATCTGCGGATGGTACCTGGTACCGGGTACTTTTTTAGTACTGTACATGCTTTTACGAGGTTCCAAGCGAGTAGAAGCGATACCAGAAAGCGACGTGAAACACTTCAGACCAGTGATTGGTCAGAAGAGAGAATCGTCACTACATTATCATTGCGCTACACAGGGGACGTCCTGCACAAAACACATACCCACCATCTTTAAATAGCCTCGCGACTACTAAACATTAGCATTCATTATTTGTTTGCAGCTAGAACAAAGTGCAATAAACTAAAAAGGATACATTCACTGTGTATTCTGCCTCATTTATTGATGAAACAAAACCAACATCAACACAATTTACCACCAAGAACAAATAGTTTACTCTCACAAAAAGATCGCAAATTTTGTTAGCTTACGTGCTAATGTGACTGGGGTTTTCCATTATAACAGTTAGCATTGCAGCTAGCGTACATTAGCTAATAAAGCACTGGTATCTAGGGTGACCAAACGTCCTCTTTTGCCCGGACATGTCTTCTTTTCACGCCCTGTCCGGGGCGTCCGGGGGGGGGGGGTTTATAAATTCATGAAAATGTCCGGGTTTCATTGTTTTTAAGTTTCAGTTTCATTTTGCGAGCATCTGAAGGCTCGGGCTGCAATTTGTCATTTCTAAATGATAGAATTAAAGCACTATTTGTTGCCGTTCGAATGCCACATCAATCCGTCCCTTGGTTCTCGAGTTACATGCCGATATGTCAGGTGTGCAACTTTTTACGCGAGCGCATCAGATTATCACCCCGGACTCCCGAGGCTCCAGAAGTCAATCATCAGCCGATTGCGAAAATGATTGGTCAGCGTTGTAACTTGTAGCAAACAATGAGTGTAGCTTTCCACTGATATATTTCCTGTGCGAATCAGGGATCTAGGTGAAAATTGACAAGCGAAGACGACAGAAGTGATACAAATTCCGAATGAATTTACTTGGATGAGGAAATGGAGAGATAGAGAGCTTTTTTCTTGGCACACGGTTTACCCGGATGTCTCTAGAAGACTCATTTCTGAACGGATTTTTATAAAATTTTGACCTGTACTACATAAGACTTCAGGGCTATGGATTTTTTGGAATATTGCAACTACTACACAAAAACGTGAGTACACAAGTTCAAGTTCAACTCAAGTTCAGCCCTATGTTACTCATTAGCACTAAAAGTGATTTGTCTTTATTGTGTAAGAAACTTAAGAATGTTATCTTTTGAAAGAGACCAGGCTTATGCATGTGCTATAAGCATAAAGTATAAAGATAAGCTTTGCAAAAAAAGTATGCAGTCCTCAAGTTCAAGTAAAAGAATGGCCGCTTTTCTGGGCACATGTTATGTGGTTAAATTTGGGATATTGCAACCACTACAGAAAAATGTGAGTACACAACTTCAAGTTCAACTCAAGTTCAGACCTATATGCTACTCTATTTCATGAGCACTAAACATGATTTTCCTTTTTTGATAAGCTTTGCAAAAGAAGTATGCAGTCCTCAAGTTCAAGTAAAGAAATTGCCGCTTTTCTGGGTGGGTGCATGTTAATTAATAAGAGGTTAAAACAATACGGCATCTTTGAGTAAACTTTGAGTAGAGATTCAAGATTCAAGAGGTTTATTCACATACATACACAATACATATAGTGAAATGAAGGTGGCCGTGCCCATGCCCGCTTCGATTGTGCAAAGTATCATTAAGTATCTTGAGGCTGGGGCCAGCATGTCCTCTTTTTTGGAAATCAAAATATGGTCACCCTACTGGTATCATATAATAGAATAGAAATACTTTAATCATCCCAATTTGTAGTGTAAATGATCGGGATGATTAAAGTATTTCTATTCTATTCTATGATACCAGTGCCTTATTAGCTAACTACACATAAGCTAACAAAATTAGCGATCTTTTTGTGAGACTAAACTCTTTGTTCTTGGTGGTAAATTGTGTTGATGTTGGTTTTTGTTTCATCAATAAATGATGCAGAATACACTGTGAAGGTATCTTCATAGCAATTGTGTTGCTGTTGGTTTTGTTTCATCAATAAATGACTCAGAATACACTGTGAAGGTATCTTCATATCTTTTTTTTTTTGTATTTTATTTTTTTATTATTTTTTAAACAAACATATAAACAAACATGACAACACACGATAAGATATACAAGCATTAATTGTCAGGGCACATCCAATGAGATCACCTTTTGGTTAGTTGTTTTATATAAGATATACCCATAATACCTGTTATCTAAAAAAAAAAACCTACACACATATGCTCAGCTCGAACCCCCCCCTCCCGGACCCCACCTTGAGAAGTACCTCCACTATCCCTCGCACCTAACCAGACACTACCATTATAAGCTAGCTTTTATTCTCTCCACCACTTCTATCTTCATATCTTTATAGCTAGCTTCGATACGTGTGTGTGTGTCGCGTTGAAGTTGACATCACAGCGCCCTCACTATGACGACCAACTACACTGACGGCGAGTACTACCTGCAGTGGAAAACGAACGAAGTACCAGGTACCAAAAGCGAGTAGATTAGAGTAGTCAAGTAGGTACCATATGCAGTGGAAAAGAGGCATATGATTCTTCTTCTGAGCTCTCCTGTCTGCTCTATGGTTCTACTCAGCTCTCCTGTCTGCTATATGGTTCTTCTTCTCTGCTCTCCTGTCTGCTCTATGGTTCTTCTTCTCTGCTCTCCTGTCTGCTCTATGGTTCTACTCTGCTCTCCTGTCTGCTCTATGGTTATTCTCTGCTCTCCTGTCTGCTCTATGGTTCTACTCTGCTCTCCTGTCTGCTCTATGGTTCTTCTTATCTGCTCTCCTGTCTTCTCTATGGTTATTATTATCTGCTCTCCTGTCTGCTCTATGGTTCTACTCTGCTCTCCTGTCTGCTCTATGGTTATTCTCTGCTCTCCTGTCTGCTCTATGGTTCTACTCTGCTCTCCTGTCTGCTCTATGGTTCTTCTTCTCTGCTCTCCTGTCTTCTCTATGGTTATTATTCTCTGCTCTCCTGTCTGCTCTATGGTTCTTCTCTGCTCTCCTGTCTGCTCTATGGTTATTATTCTCTGCTATCCTGTCTGCTCTATGGTTCTACTCTGCTCTCCTGTCTGCTCTATATGGTTCTTCTTCTCTGCTCTCCTGTCTTCTCTATGGTTATTATTCTCTGCTCTCCTGTCTGCTCTATGGTTCTTCTTCTCTGCTCTCCTGTCTTCTCTATGGTTATTATTCTCTGCTCTCCTGTCTGCTCTATGGTTCTTCTCTGCTCTCCTGTCTGCTCTATGGTTATTATTCTCTGCTATCCTGTCTGCTCTATGGTTCTACTCTGCTCTCCTGTCTGCTCTATATGGTTCATCTTCTCAGCTCTCCTGTCTGCTCTATGGTTCTTCTTCTCTGCTCTCCTGTCTGCTCTATATGGTTTTTCTTTTCAGCTCTCCTGTCTGCTCCACATCACTCCTTAATAAAGGGAGCCAGTAAGAAGTCATCATCAAGGGAGATACTAATTTTAAACTCATCTACATCTAAATGGCTGGATGGTTCCTTAATTAAGTAGACCGGTAGCCACTTTATAAACTCTCAGGAGAAATGTTCAATCAATGTGCTTTCTCATTACACACCAATCAGACAGCAAATTCTTTGTGCTTCTAGGGTATAGTTTACAAGGAACAACATAACAAGAATCCAGACCTTCAATTGAGGCTGCGGCACATTATATTTGCCAGCCATCCTAAGGAGGCTCTGGGCTTATTTAAGTTGATGTTATGCTATGAATCAGTAATGCCTCTCTGCCATCATTTACAACAAATCAGTCTTTCTTCTTGGCAATCTCATCACACTTTGTCTCTGGCTTCATTTGAATTGGCCTGTGGCTTTGGAATGGCGTGCCTGAGGACCTTAAAGCCCAGACCCGGAAATGTATGAACATTTAATATGTTGGGTATGTTCACATAATGTAGTAGTAGTGGTACTGTAGTAGTAGTAGTAGTAGTAGTAGTAGTAGTAGTAGTAGTAGTAGTAGTAGTAGTAGTAGTAGTAGTAGTAGTAGTAGTAGTAGTAGTAGTAGTAGTAGTAGTAGTAGTAGTAGTGGTAGTAGTAGTAGTAATAGTAGTAGTAGTAGTAATAGTGGTGGTAGTAGTAGTAGCAGTAGTAGTAGTAGTAGTAGTAGTAGTAGTAGTAGTAGTAGTAGTAGTAGTAGTAGTAGTAGTAGTAGTAGTAGTAGCAGTAGTCATTATAGAGACGTTATTAATAGTAATAGTTTGAGATATTTATACTTAGTAATCATTTACAACCTGGTTTTCATGGTGCCAGTGGCCATGCCGCAGTCAGCTCCTGGTGTCAGAGCTGCTAGGAGCTACGTCCTTCTCTCCTTCAACATGTCTCATTGCTATCAGAGCCATAGTCTCAAGCAGGCATCTATTTCCTAATATATTTCCCTTGGCTTTGGGTGCTTCTAATATGGCATTATAACTATAAAAACAAGGCCAGAGTTCAATCAAAATATATTGAACGAAAGAAAGAAAGAAAATAAATCCACTTTTCAATCTACATTATATCTGAGACACCTGGGCGTGGTAGAGCTATTATGTCTGACCATCAGCTAATGACTTATTTTGCCTTCATTTCCACAGCTTACCCATACCATTAGTTATGCGTTGTAAATCTATACGAGATAGATACCACATGGCGCGCCTATTTGAAGAAGAATGACATCATAATCAGAAGGGTGTCTCTACTGGAATGTGACCATAGATTTTCCTTCAGGGCCAGTGAGATGACTACAGGTCATAAATCAGAATCCAATCAATCCAGATTACTGTGACACCAACTGGGATACGCTCACTCATACCAATGATAACACAGGTCGCCTGTCATGTTTATTTCCATATTTAGATGGGCCACTATTGTGACTATCTAATTCTGACTCACAGTAAGAGGCGGGAAGGGGAGATCGTGGCGAGAGGTGATACGGTCTTCCCCCAATGTAGCCGTCAGATAATCAGAGAGCGACGAAGCAGATGGAAAGCGGAGTGTTTCACTGCCCACCTTAAAGGACCAATCCATGATCCGCAAATGCACAATTTCACGAAATAAAAATGTCCCCCTAAGAATAGGAATGGAGGCCTAGTTTCTTTCTCTAGTTGATTGACTGATGACTAACCCTGGACCACAGATAAATAGTTTTTAATTGTATTAGCTGTGCTGTAGAAGGTTTTTGTATGTTGGTAATGTTTGAGATTAAAACACACCAATATTCCCCTGTACAATGGGTTAACGAACATTATTGCAGATTGGGGCTTTAAAAGGAAGTCCACAGTATTGATTTTCCTCCTGTTGACCAATAGTATTTCTCCTCTGTATTGCCTTGATTTAATATTGCTTTTATGGCTGATA
Source organism: Notolepis coatsorum (assembly GCF_963971535.1). Classification (NCBI taxonomy): domain Eukaryota; kingdom Metazoa; phylum Chordata; class Actinopteri; order Aulopiformes; family Paralepididae; genus Notolepis; species Notolepis coatsorum. The sequence continues at coordinate 174,082,521 of NC_140166.1, read as the reverse complement.
CTGCCTATGCCTTTCAGGCTTTGATCGACTGATGCCTGGGCTGTTCCAGTAGACAGAACTGGTTGTCATAGGCTCTGGAATTTATTCATACCCAACCCTGGTCTCTTTCGAAATGCAGAGGAGGTTTGCTCCCAAATCAGTTTGGGGGTATTTTTCTTTTCAGCATTTCTGTTATCCATCCAGCAAATTAATAGTACATCATTGGCGTGTGTTATTCATGATTTGTGTTAGAAAGTTAAGACAGATAGGTTGTCAGATGCACTTCTAAAGAACCATGTAGAAACCTTAAGGGCCACTGTCAACGGCAGTAACATGCATATACACATACTGTACACACACACACCCACACAGACACACATACCATACACATGCAAGCACACACACACCCACACAGACACACACACATACCATACACACAGGGAGCGAAATTAACTTTTTGACTCACCGGCCAGTGGCGGGTAGATGGGAAGAGTCTACCCGCCAAGCATATTTCTTACCTGCCAAAATGTTTTTGATTAAACAAATATATATATATATATTTTATATAAAACATTTTTTTTTAAATAAAATATATATTATATAATCATACTTGTAGTTGTATTATCTGCGAGACATCGCCACCACGCAATAAGTCAAAATGCTTGCTATCTGCAAACAGCTCCACTGTCTGTGTGTATACTTGAGTAGCCTCCAGCTCCAGCAAGGATTCTCCGGCCCTGCAGCTAGACCCTATATTCAGCTAGACCCTACATTCAGCATGCAAGGATTCTCCGGCGATGCAGCTGGACCTATTTATAACGTTACCGTTCTTTTGTCAAATCACATTCAACATGCCCTCAGCTAGAATACGCATTCAATCAATGTTATAAGACATTGATATCAGGAGCTATCTGTAGCTACTGCTAGCCCGGTAGATAACGTTAAGACAATTTAGTTTACTGGGACAGATGGATCAACGTGAGCTAGCTAAGCTAGCTAACGAGGGACCGGAGGTATTATGCACTCGAGTAGACTATTGCTGGAGCATTTGTTGATATCAGCAGCTATCAGTAGCTAGCCAGCTAGATACCGTTAGACAATGCCTCGTCATGTATTAAACTAAAAGTGAATAGTTGACTGGGTCATTGTTTAAACAGTAACGTTAGCTCTTGGAGGTCCGATATAGACTAGAGCAGATGGAAGTAAACAAGCCAAATGATAGCTTCCGATTGGTCATTTGCTTTTTTTCTCATGAAACCAGTTACGTCACTCTACTGTGATTGGACCGTTGACTTGAGGGCGATGTGGGACTTGTAGTTTTTTAACGATCTCGCGGCGGAGAAAAAAAAGACGAGCGGCTATAATCTGTACTCGCACAAGAGTATCGTTATGAAGTTATGAACTACACGCCACACGGCGGGCAGCCCTCTAAGTGTCATGCGCCAAAGGTAAAAACAGCCCGCTCCTGGCGGGCGGCGGGCTTCAGTTTCGGTCCCTGCATACACATATACCATGAATGCACACACACACACACACACACACACACACACACACACACACACACACACACACACACACACACCATACACATGCAAGCATGCACACACACACACACATACATACCGTACACATATACCATACACACGCACACACACACACACACATACCGTACACATATACCATGCATGCACACACACACACACGTCACACACACACATACACACACACACACACACACACACACACATACACACAGATACTGTACACATATACCGTGCACACACACACACTAATGCCTAATTTATACTCAGACGTCAAAGCGCTCCCGCAAGCGTTCTGTACAGGCATTTTTTTTTTACTGCGTGTCAAATCGACACAAACTGACATGGACAGTGCAGAGCTATGATTGGCCGCTGCCCTGGGCTAGTTTGGGCCGCGTTCCTCTGACGTACTTCCGTATTTACCATTTATCATCCCTGGAGCTCGGTCGGAACATTCCATTATCGATCGTGATTAACTACATTACAAACATGGACCAAATCGAAGAAAGACTGGCCGAGGAAGTACAAAGATATTTGCATCCTAACTATTTAGGAGCAGTGGGCATTAACATTCCACAAACAGTACTTCCGGCTTGGTCAGCTGTTCCAACAAACACAATTGGCAGTGTTTGTGAGTGGGAAGCCGGTAGGGTATTAGTCCTGGTCATTGCATATAGCGACTCCTACTGGTCACCTGTGGTGAGACAGCGTGAACCTCTGCACATGTTACGTTCTCCCAGTGAAACTCCTTGCTGTCAGGTGAAAAGAAGCGGTGTATCATAGTATCGGAGACGTAGTAGTTTACACCCTCCCCAGGCTGACAGAGGCTAGCGCAACGACCAGGACCGTGACACACACATGGGGAATTGGCATAATGACTAAATTGGGGATAAAATGGGAAAAGGGGGTGGGGGGGTTGTCAGAGTATTAGAGTTATTATGGTAATCTGCAGTATGTCAGTGTGGTAAGTAACATAGCTGAATACTCGAGGCGGGAGTTTACGCTACTGTCTGCATGTGGCTGTATGTACATCTTCTACGGACCAGAGATAAAGTTGAACAAGAAACCAAAGCTGTCTGACTGGACATTCCGTGTTTTATTACAGTGGTGAATGAAAATTGCTTCCCATTTACCACTGAGACCAATCGCTAGTAGCGTTGTCTCCCTCCAGGCCCAAACATAGACCGTTGAAAAAGTCCCGGTTTCCCCCTTATTGCATGGGCCTGTCTCCCTCTATTCAACTTCTTCCATGAAGTATGCACCAGGACCAGGGACGTGCACAGGACTTTAGAGGGGCAGGTGCTCAAAGGCTGAAAAGGGCACTACACTTGTGTGTATATATTAAGCGAGTGTGCGTAGCGCGCAAGCGCGATTTTTAAGGGCCTTTTTCGGGGCGGGGGGCCCCCTTTTTATGCTTTTTGGGGGGTTTTGGTGATCAAATATTGAATATTGAACTATAATAATCAGTGCAGGAGCTCACTTATCCTTGAAAGACACTTTTATCACTGACTTAAAAGGCCCATACATCTCTATAAATGTTCAGGGGGGAGGGAATAAGTGCTTACCCTACAGACCCCAAGAAGTGCTGTATATTCTGTATTGTTTAATATAAATGCATTTTTTATTCCAATCCCGATTTGTATTTGAGATTCCCAAATCCCATCGGACTTGACTTCTTTGTGTCCCTCAATGAGTGTAATACCAGCATTCAACTGTTTGCGCCACAGCGGTTTCTATCATCATCATCATCACCACCCACGCTATGCATAAAATATATAGGTCCGCGGAGAGGCACGCTGAGGAGGCTGTGCAAACTGCAATGGAATATGGGGCATCTCTCTCTCTTTACCTAATATTTTGATTCTATCCTGACATTTTTCAGTTGGAAGGGCAGTCTATATGCGTAAATGGTAAAAAAAAAAAAAAAAAAAAACGTTATTATTTTCTTTTTCAAAAAGGGCACTTTTTTGATGAGGCTCAAAAAGGCAGGTGCTCAAGCACCCCTTGGCCTCTATGTGTGCACGTGCCTGACCAGGACCATGCTCATCATATCATTCTAGTGATTCACCAGGACCATCCTCATCATATCATTCTATACATCAGGGCCATCCTCATCATATTGTAGCGCAGTGGCGTCGTTAGCCCTGGGCTTCCGGGGCTTTAGCCCCGGATGTTTTTCTCCTAGCCCCGGATCTAAAAAAAATAAAATAAAAAATAAAATATTACATTTTTTTTTTTTAGTTTTTTTTTTTTAAGATGTCAGCATCCCCATTATCTGTGCTAAATGTTTGTTAGTGTTTGGTATTTTTATTTGGTTTTTAGTACTTTTAAACATCCATTTTTAGTAAGTCGTTTTCATTTGATCCTATAATTTTTTCATTCACCGATTTGTGGCCTTTTCTTGAAAGGCGCCTTATAAATCAAATGCATTATTATTATTATTATTATTATTATTATTATTATTATTATTATTATTATTATTATTATTATTATTATTATTATTATTATTATTATTATTATTATTATTATTATTATTATTATTATTATTATCATCCAGGGGGGAAAAGTCACTTTGGATAGTAGGGACTGCATCTCTGCCTGTCCTGACCAGGAAACACTTTGCAACTGTGATCTCCTCTGGCAATAGTTGGATATTGTAATGTGTGGCGAGGGGTTGCAGCAATTCCACTGAGAGAAACTGGTCTGAGGCTGGATAACATGCCTGTATGCCTTTCATAAGTTGTTATCCAACTCATGAGAACCTGCTCTCAAGCTCTTGCAGCATTCTGTCGACGACTGGATAGAACAGTCTCTGTCTCAGCTGATCTCCTGAGCTGAGGTCTGAGCTTGTGCCACAAGATGACTCAACTACATACTCGTCCATCCTTTTCTGCTTCCTCCTTTGGCTGGTAGTATGTTCCTCAATCCAAAGGCCATTACATATGGCCTTTGTCCTGTCATACATGTCCACTGCCATCTCTGAGGTCAGTGGCGGCTCTGCCACTAGGGGCGCAAGGGCGCCGACCCACCTGCTGTTAAATCACAGAAGAAGAAAATAAAACTTTTTAGTTTTTTGTTTTATAGCCCTATAAATAATATAAACATGTTTAAAATGAATAATATTTACTCATTTTAAGTATGTTTGTATTTCCAATGCACAATATAACGTTATTATCTCAAATAAAAAAACACTCGTTTTCCTGACTAATTTATTATTATTTTTATTTTTTCGTATTTCTCGGCCCGGGCTAGACGCGATAGCGCTCTGAGTGCGCGTCACAGTTTGATCGCTGTATCCGTCACAGCCAATCAGTGCATAACGCGTTGTGCGTTGAAATATGACTATTATGTTGGAATCCGGGCGCGATTTGAAGCGGTCTAGCCAGTAGCGTCAAGAATTTCTGTAGCCGCATTTCGCGGAGACGCTCTCTGATTGGCCGACGCCAGTATTTTTTTCCGTAGCAGAATTTCACAGAGACGATCTCTGATTGGCCGAATCCAATTTCTAATGTTCCAATTCTAGCTTATTCCTAGGTTGGTTCCTAGGTTGGTCCTAGGTTGTTTGTCTTAGAGCGTGCCGTGACTGCAAGTTCTTTAGACTGTTAAGCTTAGGCACTCTTTCAAAGTTGGTTAAGGTTAGAGTTTGTCTTAGAGCATGGCGATAGAACGCCAGGTAGTTTGCAGTCTGTTCGAGCGGAAATGGACAAAGGAATGAAGTACTTGTGACTGTTGTGTGGTGCTGCTAACAAGCTAACACTTGGCTAACAAGCTATATGGCGGATGCAGTCTGGACACAGTGGACAGTGGTCTGGAATACATCAACAGTGATACACTACTTTATCAAGGCAAGGCCTCCTGCCCTGGACGTGTCAACTAAACAGTGAGTCTCTCTCTCTCTCTCTCTCTCTCTCTCTCTCTCTCTCGCGTTTGGATTGAAAATACGTGGATTATGGCTTGTTCAATATCGTCTATGTTTGAATGAATGAATGAATGAGAACTTTATTAACAGATTGCAGAATGGGTACAATACAGTACGGCTCAATACACACAATTGTTAAGGGGATGCAGACCAGAGAAAGACGTTTGTCTTGTTTACATCAGGGTCCCAGATTTTCGATTCATATCGATAGTTTAATAGCTAGCCTTGGCTCGTTTAACAATATGCAAAATATGTGTACAGCCCTGTACTCATACTGAAGTTATTCTTGGTATATAATAGGTCTGATTGTGTAACAAATCGATTCCACGTCGCGCTGTGTGTGAGAGAGAGAAGGAGAGAGGGAGAGATCTGCCTGTGTTTGGAGACGGGGCGAGTTTTGTTTCTAACTTTTCTATTTATATATTGTGTTTCAAGTTGTGAATTAGAGTCTAGACTATACTTTATTTGACTGGTTGTGTGTTGTTGTAGTAACAGCTGAGCGACTCGTTCATAAGAGCCGATTCATTGCCGTGAGCGTGAGTCGAATCGCTCACGTCTTGCCATGAGTCTGTTGCGTGGTACTGTACATGTTTGCAAAATGTTTGGTATAGCGCCCCTAGTGGCGAAGCACCCACCGGCCGCCACTGTCTGAGGTGCGATAACCTTTGAGTGTGTCCTGCACTGTGCTTTTAAATAGTACAGTATTGAAGATGTGCACTTTAACACACCTGGAGCCATCCATACCCATGTCCAGTGTCCTATAATAAGCTTTAATCGAACCCTGGTTCATTTCCTCGGATAGTCCGGTTGGTTTGGGGTGGTGTGAAAGCTCATTCACTCTTGCAAGTGAACCCTGCTGCGGTTCATTTGAGATGTGAATGCAAAGCGGACCAAAGGCAGGAAAATACCCAAAAATCTAATATTTTTTTTATGAGAAGACTGAAACATATGTATATAATGAAACACACAATACAGTTTTTTTCCGATTGCCTAAGCATGATTTTGAAAACGGGGCCCGGTGTTTCAAAACACACAATTAGCACAACCACACACACAATTATCAGAACACCTCAGATCCTTTGCTAAATTAAACACTTGTCAAAACCATACACTAATTTATAAAAACTACATTTTGTTACCATATGAAACACACGTTTCATATGACTTCATTCTGTTTGAACCAGTTACACACACTGCTGTGCTTAACCTAAAACACATTTAGCAATTCTACTTCTCAGTGATTAGAGTACTGTAAGTGAAGTACGCAGAGAATGTGCAAATATACAATAAATTCACCAAACACTACACAAGACCAATGTTGTAGACTGATGAAAATATAATTTATTTATCTACATATACCCAAATCAATGATGCAGACTGATGAAAAAAAATTCATTTTCTCTCCATATACCCAAATCAATGATGCAGACTGATGAAAATATAAATGTTCTCTCCATATAACCAAACCAGTCAACATTTCAACATGGAGAATCACAACAATACATGTCCCAGTTTTCATGCTACTATGTGCATAACACTGTAAGCTCAGCAAATATCAGACAAACATAAAATACTGTATCCAGTACAGGTTAAAATTACAGTAAAAAAATTTTTTTGAAAAGATTTAAACAGAAAATACTATACATTATCTCTTTGCCTAGCTGGATCTGGCAAGATCATTTTTTGTTGTGATTCTCCATGTTGACATGTTGATTGATTTGGGAAAATGGGAGAATTTATATTTTCATCAGTCTGCATCATTGGTTGTCTTGTGTAGTGTTTGGTGAATGCATTGTATATTTTCACGTTCTCTGTGTACAGTACTTCACTCTCCTTCCATTTTGGTTGAAGACAGGTGAACTCACCTGCTGCATTTTTATAGTGCTTAAACCTGATTGGTGTATCTACAATTAAGCAATGGTGTGTTTCTGCATCTGATGGCTGTGTTTAACCAATTGGCTCATATGTGTGGTAATTTGACATTCTGTGTCTAATGTAATGCAAGTGTGTTTAGTGTTTTGCAAATCACTGTGTGTATTGTTTTGCAAAAAGTGTGAGGCTGACATTGTAGGGGTGCAAATCTGGGCCTATATTTTGCTCCTTGAGTGTAAGGTTTTGATAATTGTGTAATACTTTTGATTTGAGTGTTTATGCAATTGAAGAAAACTGTAAAGACTAGAGATGAACTGTTTATTTCTTTTGTACATAGGCTGTGCATATGTTTGTGCATATGTTTGTTTGTTTGTTTGTTTATTTGCTTATGTGTATGATTCTTAACTGTGTTTTTATTTTGTTATTGGTGTATATGTGTGTATGTATGTACAGTATATGTATATATATATATGTATATATATGTGTATATTTGTACTGCTGTTGGGGCTTCTTGGACCAGATCAATGTTTTATCTGGCTAAATAAATAAATTAGAAACTGATTATTTGGTCCTGTTAACTTTGAATTTTCTATGGGGACTGCCCAGATCCCTCTCATGGACCTGGACCTCATTTTTTAAGAACCTCTAATGATTCTAGTTATTCAGTATTCATCTCTAATTACTTTAAAATTGCGTATTTCTGTGTTTAAAAAAAAATAAATAAAAAAAGGGGGGGGGGGGGACAACCCCCCCTCCACCCCCCGGGCTGAAGGCTGAAGCCCCCAATGTTTTCTAACCCTAAAAACGCCCCTGTTGTAGCGACCCTGGGATTTGGGATTTGGGTGGTTGGTCAGTCGAGCTGCCACTCTGCACTCCGCCATCCCGGGGCTGGCGGCGACGCTATTGGTCGCGCCAGCCGTGGGTTGACAGAGTCGAGAGTGCACGGGCTGACCTGGGGAGACTATAAGAGGGTGGAGCACCTGGGGTGCGGCCTCTTGGGGCATGGGAAATGGTAGCGATGAGTCTCATACTGCAACCTGCAAGTGAGAAGTGTTGTAATAAAGACCTGAACTGAGAACTATCAACCTGCTTCAAGAGTCGTGAATAACGTGGTACTAAACACTTTTTAGAAACGTTACACTGGTGTCAGAAGTAAAAATACGGAGAAAGAAGAAGACGCTTCACTCGGCGTCAGAAGGGGTTCGCCGGAGGTGTGCTAGCTTAGCGTAGCCTAGCTTAGCTGCAGTTAGTTGGCTAGCTAGGCACAGCGGCATGGACATCTGCGACGGATCGAAAGAGGACTGAGAGAAAGAAGAAGACGGAGAAGAGTGGCCGGAGGAATGTCGACGGAGGTGTGCTAGCTTAGCGAAGTCTAGCTTAGCCGCAGTTAGCGGCTAGCTAGGTGCAGCAGCATGGATATCGCCGGCGGGCCGAAAGAGGACGGAGAGGAAGAAGGAACATGTGGGTGGTCAGGAGACATGGACGAGGACATTGAAAGCCATGAGGAGGCGAGAGGGTTCCACGGAGGCTTCGCGGGGTGCCATTTCCCACCGGACGGGGGTCAGAGTTGACCCAGGAGGTGAGCAAAGATGGCGGCGCCCATGGCACATGGCGGGCTCGACGGCGTGGATGACCGGAGGACCTGGGGAGCCGCTGCGGGGGTTGGCCGAGGACATTGGTGGCCTGGCCCGGCGGGCATGAGGACATGTGCCGAGTGTGCGGAGCACACAGCAAACTGTGTACGGGGTACTGGGTACTGTGAACTGTGTACGGGGTACTGGGTACTGTGAACTGTGTACGGGGTACTGTGAACTGTGTACGGGGTACTGGGAACCACTATGTACCACTGTATTGCACATCGTTGCGGGCAAGACCACCCGCATTTCATTGTATACCTGTATGCCGTGACAATTAAAACTCTTGACTTGACTTGACTTGAACTGTGTGGTTCTGGGTACTGGGTGGGTCTGTGTACTGTGTGGGTTGGATTTAGCTACTGTGTTTAGCGGGTATTGGGGTGGGGCTAGCAGTTAGCGTAGCGTCTCCCCCGGTGGTTAGGTGTAGCCACTGGCAGCGTTGTGTAGCTAGCTGCGCATAGCATTGTGTGGGGTGGGAAGCAAGACGTCTCTGTTATTGGGGAGGGCGTCTCTCTGTCGGTCTGGGAACAGGAGGACGCGAGCAACCTGGAACCAATGGGATTTGGTGGTTGTCGTCTCTTGGGGCCTGACAGAGAGGGGAGCAGCCAGTAACCAACAGAGCACGACGGGGCTAGCAGTGAGCGTGGCGTCGTAACTGGTGGTTAGGTATAGCCACCGGAAGCATCGCGTGGCTAGCTGCTGGCCTAGCATTGTTGTGGGGGGTAATTTTGTTGACTGTGGATGGGTTTGGTTCGTCCCTCGGGGCGAGGGACTTTGTTGTGGGGGGGTAATGTAGCAACCCTGGGATTTGGGTGGTTGGTCACTGGTCAGTCGAGCTGCCACTATGCACTCCGCCATCCCGGGGCTGACGCCGACGCTATTGGTCGCGGCAGCCGTGGGTTGACAGAGTCGAGAGTGCACAGGCTGACCTGTAATAAAGACCTGAACTGAGAACTATCAACCTGCCTCGATAGACGTGAATAACATGGTGCTAAACACTTTTTAGAAACCTTACAATATCATTCTAATGATTCACCAGGACCATCCTCATCATATCATTCGAGTGATTCACCAGGACCATCCTCATCATATCATTCTAGTTGTTGTGAAGGATCAGATTAAACCGAATATATATATTTATTTATGGATATATATTTAATAGTATTTGTATATCGTTTGATATCCCTTGTATATTCCTTGTACATATACACTGAATATCCCTTTAGTCTACTAACAGCCCATAATAGTTTCATTCTCTCATTGGACAAGAACTTGGCGCCAGCAGCCAAGCCCCTTGGTTCAAGTTCAATCGTGCCGACGAACATGTCGTTACTAGCCCGGTTCCGCGTAGGAATACGTCTGCCGAAATACGAATGGTACTATTTGTTCACAGCGCATATATATATGGCGCAAGTAAAGTAGAACTTCCTTTTTAGTCCCTTAGCCCTTAGTTCTTTACCCTCCAACCTAGTGGCAAGACGTTAAGCCTCACCCACGATACACGTGTGGTGCAGTATGGTCAACTTGGCCTCAGAATGGCATTGAGACATCGTGCGGATTAATAGTTGAATTGTCATAGTTTGGCACTATACCGTCGAGTGGGACGTATTTCTATTAAGTTAATAATAGTCTATTATGTATGGTGCATCGTTCGGTTAGAGTTATAAAGTGAGCAGTACCCCCATCGTTCCTCGCGTTATCTAGAGTCTTAACCAGGCTGGGCAGACCACGTGTGGTGCTTTCATCCGAGGAGTTCTGGGCCAGGACGAGTGGACCTGCACATTGGATTACTTTACCCGGACGACGGCGAGCCCTACACGGCTTGGATTATCTACTTGCTTTGGGTGCTTTGATTTATGCCATGGATAACAGCCAACACTGGTAAGTGTTGGAACTACCCCCCGAGAGGAGTCCAGGTGAGACGGCGCTCTACCCCGAGTGAGGTCGCCTCACGTCTCTTCGTTGTGGACCGGCAGCTACCGTCTACAAGAGGGCCCAGCTGTATTCATCTGTGGACCGAGGTTCTGTGGGCACCGTGTTCAGCACTCTGAATTCTCCCAAGAAATCGTTGGCCAGATGGGATATCGCCAGCGGCTCTCCTAACCCCCCCCTCTACTGACTTACAACCAGCGGGACCCCCCTTTAGTGTATCCAGCTATAATCATTTAAGTACCATTGCTATAGTTCCCTAAAGAACCAGGTTGCATACTTGCTCCCTGCGTAACCAGAGATTGGACATTCAATGTTGATTTGCCTATGAATACTCATTTGCCTTACAAGTGCATTCAAATCATAAATGTCATTAAGTGAACGTTGTATATACCCTTTGCTATATAAAATATTCGATTTATACATTTGTGTGGACTTCGTTTCATGGTGGGAAAGTGTTCATCATATCTATATCATGTACTGTGTGGCCAGTAGTTAAAGTACATAATCGGTAGTGGTTTAATGATACCATACTTATCAATACAGTCAGGGAATTGTACCCCTCAGATACAATTGGTCCTTCGAGCCGGAGGGTAACTAGTGTAATATTAATATAGTGTTATTAATATTGAAATGGCCTATGATGAACACTCCACGAAACGGTCCTCCTAACGTAGAACGCCCGCGGCGCAGACGACAGACACCTCAGTACTTAGAGGATTACGCTGTCAGTCAACTACCTAGCCTTCGACAAACGGTAAACGCGGTAAAAGTAGAAAGTAAAATTATGTCTGACCTTAACGACCAGGTTACCCCGACCACAGAGGCCCTAGTGGGTTCTAATGTAACTGACCAAGCTCACGGTGGGGACCAGGAGGGAGCTGACATGCCTTTACCCGCCGCCAATACCGAAGAAGTAGTCCCCGACCAGCCCCGGGAGGAAGACAACCCTACAGAGAAAGAACTCTGCACGGAAGAAGAGGAGGAGAGCGCCGAGAAAATAGAGCTCCAGGACTCCCCAACGAGTACAGCCAGGAGCGGCTCACCTCTACAACCGTCTTCCCCCAGCGAAGCGGAGAGGATGCTATCACAGGCGTTCCTCGCCAGCCTGACAGCCTCTACCGAACGCGATCGACTTCAGGGTGAACGCGATCGACTTCAGGGTGAACGCGATCGACTCCAGACACAGCAACGGAGCGAAGAAGAGCGCATACGCCTGGAGATGAGACGCCTTCAGACGGAAGAGAATATGGCAAGAGACCGGGCCGACGCCCAGCGCGCCGCTGCCGGTGCCCAAAGAGAAGCAGATCTCACCAAGCGCGAAGCCGAGCGCGACAGACTACAAGCGCAGCTAATGGAGCAGCTGATCCTCAAGGCAACACCCTCTCCCTCCGCCAGGGGTTCAAGGAACTCGTCGAGACAACAGTCAAGGGCAGCGTCTCCTAACCGAGCAAGCGACCCTGAACTTGACCAACAGACCAAGCCTATACCCCCCGCAGACCCCCTTCCCAGACCGGTCCAAGCGAGACCCAGCTACAAGGAAGGAGCGGCATACACTGCGGAGAAGCTAAATAAACGACTACAGGATCTAGAGGACCTGATAGAAGAAGAAGAGGGAGAGGAGGAGAACCAAGCCCGACGACAGCACAGTACTCCACCGGACCAGGAGGTCCAGTACAGCCCAGGCTATACCCCCGCGGCGCTGCGCTACAGACCCCCGACCCTATTCACGGGTGAGCACGACGCACGACCAGCCCCGAGGAATAGCACCTGGACCAGCGGGCCATGGTACCCTGCCGGTACCAGCCCACAGAGAGGCGCAAGAGGAGACTCGCCTAGGAGGTCTCTCCCCCAACGCTCGCCGATGTATCAGCCATCCACGGCGTCATACATTGCCACACCGACGTTTCCAGACTTCACCTATGAGAATCGAGCACAGTACACGGAGCTCCGGATGTGCTTAGAGACAATGATGGTGGATGTCGCTGATGAACGCCACAAGTATGCAATATTACTGAAGCACCTGAAAGTACCTCGAGCGCACAATATAGCACTAGCCTATGCCACCTCTACGACCCCATACACCGCGGCTCTAGCAGCGCTGGACCAGAGATATGGACGTATATGGGATTACGTAATCCAAGAGATAAGGCATATTGACTGCCTACCCCCAGCAACAGACAATCGCTCATTAGACGACCTGTCTATAAAAGTGCAGTCCCTGGTAGGGATGCTGGGAGCGCAACGGGAAAAGGGTATGCACGAGCTATATGCCAACTCTAACGTCGAGAGGATTTTAGAGAAGCTGCCACCCGCCAGACAAGAGCGCTTCAGGCGGCAGAGAGACCACCGTGATCCTAACGGTCCCGAACCATCCCTCCTCGATCTAGCCGACTTCCTGGCGAGAGAAGTCAGCAGCTTACGACTGGATACGTTCGTGCGGAGCACACCAAGCTCCAGAGAGGGACCCAGGAGAATAAACGATGGAAGAAGATCGGTGACTGTCATGCACCAATCAGAATCAGTACCGAGCAGTAAGAACCACAGTACCCCCTCGAGAAAAGAGAAGTGGAAGATGGTGTGCCCGTACTGCGAGAAGGAACACTGGCTGTCACAATGTGACCTGTTCACAAAGATGAATGCAGAAGAAGTGAGTCAATGGATAAAGTCCAACAGGCGCTGTTACCGATGTGCGCGCAATCACATGGCAGCCGAGTGCCGCCTAAAGAAGAGGTGCAGTCGGTGTGACGGAGCACACCTAGATGTCCTACACGACAGTAACAGAAGAAAGCCTGCACCTGCACCATCGAGCAGCACCAAGGCAAGTGTCATGTACATTGACCCCGCCAGCAGCAGCGGCGCCCAAGTGCTCTTAAAGGTAGTCCGTGTAACATTGAGCTACCAAGATAAAGTCATGGACACTTACGCCGTCCTTGATGACGGGTCAGAGAAGACCCTTCTGCTCGCGTCCGCTGCGGCCCAGCTGGGACTGCGGGGGAGCGAGAACCAAATGACGATTCGGACAATAAGAAGAGATTTAAAGACGATAAAGGGCGAGAATGTCTCCTTCACTATCGCAGCAAGCGGGCAGCCAGAGCGACGGTATAGGATTACAAATGCTTTCACCAGCCAAGAAATAGGACTATCACAGTACACCTACCCCATCGCCAAGCTGATGGATAAATATGTGCACCTGCGTCAACTACCTATCCCGCTCATAGACGGCGCCACCCCGACCCTGCTGATAGGCTCCGACCATGCAGACCTCATAGTCCCGATAGACCGGGTCCATACAGGACCCCGAGGCTGTCCTGCAGCAGTCGAGACCCGCCTAGGATGGACACTACAAGGCCCCCTCGCTAAATCTCTCAACCGAACAGCAGCCACTAGCTGCCTCCACTCCAGAGTGACAGAAGAAGACACCACTCTCCTGCAGCATGTCGAGAGGCTATGGACACTAGAGACAATGCCCTTTAAGAACGGAAAGAAAGACATTCGTTCTAAAGAAGACGTTTACGCCATAAACCTCCTCGAGCAAGGGACAAAGAGAGTCACAGTCGGCGGAGTGATGAGATACGCAACTCCACTCCTGAGGCGAGAGGGAATGACCACCTTTCACGCAAAGAAAGACGCTACGGAGCGGTATCTATTGAACACAGAGCGGCGCCTAGCCAAAGACCCCGCTCAAGAGAGTGTGTACCGCGCTGAGATTGAGAAGCTAATCACAGCGGGACACGTAAAGAAGATTGACTGGCGACGCCGTGCGCTGCTCCGCGCCTCCCTGATCAAAGGCGGCTTTGATCTCAGGCAGTGGGCCAGCAGCGACCCGCACGTATTGCGCAGCCTCTCCCCCGCGGACAAGGCTGCCAGCAGCGAGACCTGGATGGCGACAATCCCAGGAGAAGCCCAAGAAATGACACTAGGACTAGTCTGGCGCTTCAAAACAGACTCGCTCCACTATAGACACAAACCCCTGACCACGGAGCAGGGAAGGTCGACGGCGATACCGACCACCAGACGGAGTGTGTACAGAACACTTGCCAGACAATATGACCCGTTGGGATGTATTCTACCTTACACCACCAGGGCAAAGATGATTGTACGAGCACTATGGGACAAGGACCAGGGCTGGGACGACCCAATACCCGCACACCTTGCCTCCACATGGAGAGAGTGGGAGACGGAGCTCCGCTCACTCCCAGGCGTCAATATACGCTGCAACTACTTCCCACCCACAGTGAGGCCAGAGACATGCAAGATGGATCTACACGTCTTCAGTGACGCCTCCGAAGTAGCCTAGGGATCGGTGGCCTACTTGCGTGCCCAAGAGAAGGGAGGAGAGATACACACTGCTTTCATCCTGGCCCGCTCAAGAATAGCCCCACGAAAGCAACAATCTATCCCGCGTCTAGAGCTCTGCGCAGCCCTAGCAGGAGCGCATCTAGCCACGTTAATCCAACGTGAACTCACCATTCCGGTGCACAGAACAATCTTGTGGTCAGATTCCACGACAGTACTCACATGGATCAAGTCTGATTCATGCAGATACAAGGTCTTCGTGGGAGTCAGAGTCACCGAGATTCAAGAGTTAACAGAAGCAGCGAGCTGGCGGTATGTGGACACCAAACACAACCCAGCTGACGTCATCACCCGGGGAATCTCCCTAGATGACCTCACCCGTCGCAACATCTACAGTGACGGACCCGAGTTCCTCAAGCTCCCGGAAGAAGAGTGGCCTACGCCCACCCCACGGGAAGCGAGTAAAGAGGAGGCTGAGAACAAGAAACCTATGTTCTGTGGACTGAGCACAGTCGCCTCCACAGACCCCAACATAGATGATTGCATTACCCTACAGAGTGCGCAGCTAAAGACATTCCTGTGGCACCACCCAGAGATGCAGCCCACTGCCGACATTTCAGCAGCTGACTACGAAGAAGCAGAACTTCTTCTACTACAACGAGCCCAGAGAGACTCGTTCCCCGACGAGCTAGACTGTCTACAGGGAGGAAAGCCCGTCCCATCAGACAGCAGACTGCTCCACCTGGCACCCGAGAGCGACGCCCATAATCTCATCAGAGTGGGTGGTCGTCTGCGGAGAGCCCCCGATCTACCGGATGACGTTAAGTACCCGATAGTCTTGAACAGCCGACACAAGGTCACAGAGCTGATCATAAAGAAATACGACGAGGATGTGCACCACGCAGGAGCAGAGAGAGTCTTCGCGGAGATCAGACGTCGCTATTGGATACTTCAAGGAAGAGAAGCAGTGCGACGCTTCCAGCGAACCTGTCTAGACTGCCGAAAGTGGCGCGCGCAGCCCAGCATACCCCGGATGGCTGACCTACCTCCCTGTCGCCTCCGACTCGGCGACAAGCCATTCCACTCCACAGGCATGGACTGTTTTGGCCCGTTGTACATAAAGAAAGGAAGAGGAACCGAGAAGCGGTGGGGTATTGTATTCAAATGCATGACCACCAGAGCGATACATATCGAACTCCTTCCGACCATGAGCACAGACTCATTCCTTATGGCCTTCCGAAGATTCACATCACGGAAAGGAAAACCGTCTACATTGTTGTCTGATCACGGGACAAACTTCAAAGGCGGAGAAAGAGAGCTGAGAGAGAGCTTCCAAGCTATGGGCCCAGAACTTAAGACCCACCTTGCTCCATCCCAGATTGACTTCCAGTTTAATCCCCCGAACGCACCCCACTTCGGTGGAACCTGGGAACGAGAAGTACGTTCAATAAAGACAGCCCTGTACGCCGTGCTTGGGGCCCAGACCGTGGCGGAAGAAGTCCTAATGACAGTCCTCACGGAGATCGAGGGAGTATTGAACTCAAAGCCCCTCGGCTACGTCTCTAGTGATGTAGCAGATGTCGACCCAGTCACCCCCAACACACTCTTGATGGGGCGGCTGGACCCCGCGCTACCCCAGACAATGTACAGGCCTGAAGAAGCGAACGGCCGAAGAATGTGGAGGTACAGTCAAGTACTAGCTGACAAGTTTTGGAACAGCTTTCTACTCCACTACCTACCGTCTCTACAGACCCGCCAGAAGTGGGTAAAAGAGAGAGACAATTTGACAGAAGGAACAGTCGTCATTGATTATCGACCAGTCACTACCCAGAGCTATGTGGCCGGCTGGCCGCGTAAGCAAAGTGATCACCGGTGCCGATGGCAAGGTCCGAGCAGCTGAAGTGCTCGTCCAAGGGCGAACTTACACACGACCCGTGGCGAGGCTAATAGAACTGCCCAGACTCCCAGACACTATCGATGACGACCATGACCCCACGACTTTGTGAGTTGACTGACCCTTACAGCGGACCTTGAGTGGTAGACAGTGCGGTTAATCTGTCTCTGCTTAGCTAATTAGGTGGGACTAATTAGGGGGCGGCTGTTGTGAAGGATCAGATTAAACTGAATATATATATTTATTTATGGATATATATTTAATAGTATTTGTATATCGTTTGATATCCCTTGTATATTCCTTGTACATATACACTGAATATCCCTTTAGTCTACTAACAGCCCATAATAGTTTCATTCTCTCATTGGACAAGAACTTGGCGCCAGCAGCCAAGCCCCTTGGTTCAAGTTCAATCGTGCCGACGAACATGTCGTTACTAGCCCGGTTCCGCGTAGGAATACGTCTGCCGAAATACGAATGGTACTATTTGTTCACAGCGCATATATATATGGCGCAAGTAAAGTAGAACTTCCTTTTTAGTCCCTTAGCCCTTAGTTCTTTACCCTCCAACCTAGTGGCAAGACGTTAAGCCTCACCCACGATACACGTGTGGTGCAGTATGGTCAACTTGGCCTCAGAATGGCATTGAGACATCGTGCAGATTAATAGTTGAATTGTCATAGTTTGGCACTATACCGTCGAGTGGGACGTATTTCTATTAAGTTAATAATAGTCTATTATGTATGGTGCATCGTTCGGTTAGAGTTATAAAGTGAGCAGTACCCCCATCGTTCCTCGCGTTATCTAGAGTCTTAACCAGGCTGGGCAGACCACGTGTGGTGCTTTCATCCGAGGAGTTCTGGGCCAGGACGAGTGGACCTGCACATTGGATTACTTTACCCGGACGACGGCGAGCCCTACACGGCTTGGATTATCTACTTGCTTTGGGTGCTTTGATTTATGCCATGGATAACAGCCAACACTGGTAAGTGTTGGAACTACCCCCCGAGAGGAGTCCAGGTGAGACGGCGCTCTACCCCGAGTGAGGTCGCCTCACGTCTCTTCGTTGTGGACCGGCAGCTACCGTCTACAAGAGGGCCCAGCTGTATTCATCTGTGGACTGAGGTTCTGTGGGCACCGTGTTCAGCACTCTGAATTCTCCCAAGAAATCGTTGGCCAGATGGGATATCGCCAGCGGCTCTCCTAACCCCCCCCTCTACTGACTTACAACCAGCGGGACCCCCCTTTAGTGTATCCAGCTATAATCATTTAAGTACCATTGCTATAGTTCCCTAAAGAACCAGGTTGCATACTTGCTCCCTGCGTAACCAGAGATTGGACATTCAATGTTGATTTGCCTACGAATACTCATTTGCCTTACAAGTGCATTCAAATCATAAATGTCATTAAGTGAACGTTGTATATACCCTTTGCTATATAAAATATTCGATTTATACATTTGTGTGGACTTCGTTTCATGGTGGGAAAGTGTTCATCATATCTATATCATGTACTGTGTGGCCAGTAGTTAAAGTACATAATCGGTAGTGGTTTAATGATACCATACTTATCAATACAGTCAGGGAATTGTACCCCTCAGTTACACTAGTGATTCACCAGGACCATCCTCATCATATCATTCTATACATCAGGACCATCCTCATCATATCATTCTAGTGATTGAAGTGGATTCCCAGCTTAAATTCCCTATTACTACTTCTGCGTTGTGATTTAAACCTTTTTACAAGCTCTTGGAATCCACTCTTTGCCAAATGCAGATAACCACTGTTTTTAACCTGGTTACTGCTTTCCCAGAGAGAAAATACGGCGCTGCCGTTTGAAATGAAGCGAGATCTGAGCAGTTTGAAAAGAACCCGTTTTTAATGAAAATGGATTTCAATCAGATGTTACAAAAAGAAATATGTGCAATGAACCTACGAGAAGCATCCAATATGCCGGATGATCGTAGAAATTCAGACTAAATTCTCAATAAAAAAGCTTGTCTATAAACATTCTCGCGTCTCGATCTCCTGCGTCGATCTCTTCTCCTCGCTGGGTTCTAGTGGAGAAAAAGGGTGTGTTTGTTTCTTCCTGGGTCTTTGGGTTGGTTGTGTCTCTCTCCTGGCGAGGAGTTTTTGGTTATATCCAATTTAGGCTCCGCCTCTAATTTTACGGCAAGCGGGCGTTTCCAAAACTCTCCTCGAGCGTTCCTATTGGAGAACACTTATTCTCAGCTCTCATTGGCTAACTCCCTACCGTGACGTTTTGCACTGAATTAGGTCACGATGTGGATTCAACTGGTCTGTCCTTTGATCAACTGATCCTTTGTTCAGAAGAGACTGTCTGGCGTCTCTCAAGGCAGTTTCTTTGTATTCAATTTGGTTGGACCATTTGCCTAGAGCACTGGGTTGTAAAATCACCCATGTTTATTAACTTTCCCAGGAAGTTCAAACGAGACTATCTCTCACTCAATCAGCAGCTGCCTGTTTCAACACCCTTTTTAGGAGTCTTGAGCCACGCAGCTGCGTTTTCAAATTAGCGATGCGTCTCGTTTCTTTTGTTGATAGAGGCAGAGGAGCCAGGAAGAATAGTGAATGCATTTTACCTGTCGGTGTTTCTGCCATTCTGAGATCCAAGGTGTACAGTACAATAAATACAGTTTGAATGGAAATCTACCACAGTTTCCCCGGTTTGGGGATTAATGATCCCCAAGATACATGTTAGTAATTTCTCAAACAAACTGTTTACAATTACCTTAACCTTACTGTTTAACCTAATTACCTCAGAGCCAAACCTTTCCAGAATCCTTCTGACTCATTTTCCATATTTGTTAGTATCATTTGCTTTCAACACCCACATTACTCCCTCCTCCACTGACCGACTATGGACCCATTTTTATTTACACAGTTCTCTATTCACTCACACCGTTTAACAATTTCCACTCATTTGCAGGTTATATACAATGTATCAGTTATATCAATTTCACTTCAGTCTAGGTCCGTCCCTTTATACAAAAAGATGATCGTACCAATTACCAGGTTTAGACTATACTTTATGTGTTTTTTATCCAAATGTGTCTGTTTTGTGCAATTCACTCTGAAAGAAAAGACCTTACATTGCATTTACTATCTAAACATTTCTAAAAAAGGAGAGAGCTCAGCTAATGAAAAATCTAAAATTAATATGTACACGCCCTCTCCAAGGCCTATCAGTTACACTATCCCTTCCTTCGCCTATGTATACCGTTTAGGCTTCTGGATGACTCGTTTTGGTCGAGTATCTTGTTCCGGGCTTGTGCTAAGCACTGGTTCCTCTGGCTCTTCTGGTACCTTCTCCAAGTCCACAGAGGAGAAATTATTATGTTCCAATTCATAATCTTCTCCTCTGTCTGGTTCCTGTAAAAAACCTTCATCTTCTACTGGTGGCCAATCGTGGCCCCCTCGGTCTGGCTCGCCATAATCATCCGGGTCTTCCCCATCGTTTGGGGTTAGCGCCGCCTTCACTTCGCCTTCGTGTAACGGTTGCGACGCCCCGGTTTTACCGTCAAGGTCTTGTGGTTCAGGTTCCCATTCTTGGTCCGTATTGGTTGCTTTTACACAATGAGTAACGTGAAACCACATAGGCGATCCTTCAACTTGTAAAGCCCTCTCGGTGGCTCGAACGACTTTGTATGGCCCTTCTCGTCTCGCGCCAAACCACTTGCGTCTAAATACTTTGACATAAACGTAGTCGCCTGGTATGATTTGAGGTGTAGTCTGCCTATTCACCTCCTCCCCGGTTTCATGCTCCTGTCTACTGGAGACATGAACCAGAATACTTTTGTGTATCTTTGACATGTATTTTACGTACTCACGCATGTCGTTGTCCAGGATGTCCAAACTCGGACCTTTGCCTGTCGCGCGCAAACCTGGTACTACCATGCAGCGACCTAGCATCATTTCGTGCGGTGTCAGACGCAGACCGCGAATTTCGCTCGAACGACAAGCCATCAAAGCTAACGGGAGAGCGTTTAGCCAATTCAAGCCTGTGTGTTGACAGATCTTTACCAATTTGTTTTTTAGCTCGTTTTTGACCGTTTTCTTCTTGTTGTACCTTGTGCTAACCACAGCCTCTTCTTTGTTGTGTGCAGGTCTCGGTACTGCTCCGATTTTCCACAGAAGGAAACGATTTTCCCTCTGTCCTTTTTTGCATTTTGGATTATTATTTACAAAACACATAATAGATTGGAAACATTTATTTTCGCAGATACATTCTCTACTGTTCTGCATTTTGACAATACATATTTCTCCAAATCATTTATCTATGTATTTTACAGCTTCTTACGTTAGCATTCAATCAAATCACCTTTGTCTCATTTCTTATTTGTGCTGTACTGTTTTACTAGATCAAATATCTCAAGCTCAACACAATTGTCTACACCCTTAGAAGTGGAATATTCATTATTTCACTATCAATACCTTGTTTCCCGACAGCTCCTCGGTCCGGACAGCCAGCTCTAGACGAGGCCAATCACCAACAGAACCTATGTGCATGGTCAACAAACCACAGTCTCTTTAAACACCCATCACACACACTCCGCCAGCTTTCAACAAGCCGGTGCAGAGCCTCCCATAAGTCAATCATCAAATTCACATGTCTGCACCCTACATGAACACTATCTGGCCAATTTGCGACCAGAAACCTACAGAGCTTTCTATAGACAGAGAAATATGTTTCCCCAACACTTAACCCAACATGTGACACAACTCCCCAGATTCTACATCTGGTCTCTTAATGAGCGGAAAACAAACCATGAACCAGCTCCCGTCCATTCTCAGTTTCCAGCTCATTATATCAGACTTCCTACCAGTCTCGCTGTGTCACCACCACCTGCTATCCCTGACCGGCGAAAGATCCCTCCCAGCCAGCCAGTTCCTAAAAAATATAGTCAAACAAAAACAAAGAAAATTGTAAATAAACAAAAAAATTGTGAGTGCCTAAATGCTACACACCCATCCAACAGAATTAACTATCATCTAGAGGCATAAATACCCCCGCAACAAAATTAAATAGTCCTTTGTTTCCAACTCTGTCTAACATTAAATGTTCCATTGTTCCTGTCTACAACCATTAATTTTGTTAGTTTGATTAGCTCATGCAATATTCAGTTACGCCATCCCTCTATAGCCCCAACTTACCCTGGTTAGTCTTCCAAACCATTTTAGTAACTCGCACACCTAATCAAACCTTATCTATGTATCCTCATCTCTATCCTTATTCTAATCAGTCTCATTCTCTTCCGACTGAGCTAGCCGGGCCATTGTTCGCACACTCCCGTGAGATATGACCAGTCTCCCCACACGTCCAACACACCACCTTCCGCACCGGGAATCCATTCGGATTCCGGCCTCTGCCACCTTTTGGTCGTGGTTGCCACCCTTTGTGTTGGGAGGGGCCTAGAAACTCACCCCTCCTGCGGTTTTGTTCACCCTGTCGCGGCCCAGTTCCCTGTCCGGGCAACGGAGCACAGGGCACTCTTTGATCACGGCGGCCTAGGTCAGACGCCCGAAGCATGATCTCAACAGCTGTCGCTTCTAGTAGCGCAGCCTTTCTTGCCAGTTCTCGTCCCAATCTCTGAGTCTCGTGTGCGGCTTGACCAATCTCCAGCTGTGTCTTCATCAGATCTCGATGAACTGCCTCGTGTTGTTCGAACGCTGTCACAAACGCTCTCTGTTGTCTATAGGATGCTGCCTCTTCCCCCATCTCAGCACCGGCGGTTTGACTTCCCATCGCTGGGCTGGGCCGATGTTGAGGTAGCTGTCGATGGACAGCACAGGGTTGGTTCTGTTCCGGACGGCTTTGGGGAACAGCCTGTGGCAGCAGCTCTGCAGAAAGGTCTCCAGCAGGAACTGGGCCGGGGCGGCGAGGAGGGTCTGCTCGCTGTCTGGAGCACACACGTACTGGAACGGGCTGATGGGGGAGGGGTTCTCCATCACCATGTGTTTGGGTTTGACCACAAAGTCGTTGTGTCCTCCGAATGGAATGTGTTTCTCCTCGCCTCTCGTCTTGGCTTCTGTGCTGAGGGCAGGGTGGACATGGGAAACGGGTGGGCTGTAGAAGCTGTTCGTGTATTCCATACCTGCTGTCGGTCTCAGTTCCAGCCATCCGGCCAGAGTGGACTTCGCGGGACCGCTGTAACAACGCCGCCCTCCTCAGTCTCTTTTTCTGTACCTTGGTTAAACTGCAGTCGCCTGCAATGGACACTCCAGCTTGAATCGGTTCTGGTTGGAGTAACACCGTTGTCACTGGTTCACTCCCCTGTATTGGAACCAAAGTCAACATTGCAAGTCCTTTTGTCGTACTGGTCACATGAGAGAAGTCCATATTCCAATTCCAATCAATCAGATCATCACTGGTATAGTCTATCTGGGAAATGTCTGCAGAGGCTCTCGGCCTTCTTCCCCCAATGGCCCGATCACTAAGCCCCTTTTCCATATTGTTGTTGTTGTTATTCTATTGTTAATAATATTGCATTTACCGCTCCAGTTGTTCCTATCAATGTTCCACTAAGGTGAACTTCCTATGTTACTGTCATTCATTCCACTTCAAACACTTCTGCAATTACCGTTTGAAAAAACAAGTTTCTCTGTCTTTTACTATTTCCACTTACTTGAGTTAAAACACTCACACTGTCTAAATTTTACTGTGCAGACAAGGATTGATAACTGGCTTATCATTCATACTTATACCAAGGCTCATTACAGCCGGCCCGTTTCCCCAGATGGTTATGGAAATCGTTCAGAGCTCCTGTCCAGTCGAGCACCTGTATAGAAAGAAAGCAAAAACATCCAGACTTAATACAGTGGCATTTCCCTGTTATCTCCACTATTCGTTATGCATTGGAAATGTCGGGCAACACTATACTAAAATATTTAGCAAGACACAGTGTGATCTGTTTGAAAATAACGATATAACGATACAGCTTATCTCGTTCGATCTCTGTCAACACACTGGGTTCCTATTTTTTGTTGAATCTCCGCTCTCCTTTACTTCCGCTTGATCCTGCTCCAATTCTGATACTCCTCGGAAAACCAAAACATCTTGATTAATATAGTTACATTCATTTTTTACATTCTTTTCCATTATTTAGTACCACACCCCCCAGGGGACACCTGTCACCCAGACACGTGTCCCCCAGAGGTAATCTAAAGAATGCCACAGACGCCGCGCCACGCACGCCG
The DNA here is from genome assembly GCF_963971535.1 of Notolepis coatsorum. Classification (NCBI taxonomy): domain Eukaryota; kingdom Metazoa; phylum Chordata; class Actinopteri; order Aulopiformes; family Paralepididae; genus Notolepis; species Notolepis coatsorum. The sequence goes on along the minus strand of NC_140166.1, from coordinate 174,058,231 downwards.
TGAGGTGTCGACCCTGTTTACTGAAGAGACCTTGACAGCCCCTCCACAGTGGCCTAAACCCACCTCACCACAGGTACCCAGCAGACAGAATCCCGGCAACCTCTCCCGTCCTTCAGGCCAGTATCCCCAGAGTCCAGTGCCCTGCCGGACGGCCATGCATAGCCGACCAGACCCAACACCGAACCCCGGGTACACCGCCCCACATCATACAGTCACTCCAAACGTACCTACTATGGGGGAAAAAAAACACAATTGTACACACAACCCTATCCCGTCAACTGCAACGCACGGTCGTCCAGGAACGTCCCCCGCCTCACACCCACACGCACGCCCCGGCCCTCCCACTCCCCAACCCTGAATGTCCACCACCCAGATCAGAGAATAGTTGCCAGCGCGGACGCCGGGCACCACGGCTTTATCGGAACGCCCACACCTACCCTGCCACCCTCCGCGCCATCCTTTATCACCATCATCGCATACGCAGGTGCAACCGAGCGGTGTGGGTCCCCAGACGCAGAACCAGCCGCGCCGAGAGTCTTGAACACGTACGTCACACACACCCTGATAACATTCACACAAACTACTATAACCGCAAACATCACCACAGCACACAGCAAATACTTAGCAATTGTCCATCCTATATATCCCATCAAACCTTGACCCCAGCCCTCCCACGAGTCCTCCCGCGTGGGCTGCATCTCCCTAGTAATATTCTTCAAATGCTCTATAACCTCCTGTATGCCCATGTCATTTCCTGGGACAAATGTGCAGCATTCCTGACCAATCAATGCACACGTGCCACCCGAACTCGCCAACAGGAAGTCTAAACCCGTCCTTGACTGCAGCTCCATCAGTCTTAAGGACCGTAACTCTTGATTCTCCAGGGCCATACCTCTCGCGGTCGTAGCCGTCATATCCTCAAACACGCGAGCTAGATGGTCCAGTTCACCCATGTTTGCATACGTCCCCCACCAGGGAAACGCCACCCTGAAAAAGTGGTCCGCATCCATCATCCTCCTCCTCCTTGACTTGGGAATCGTCGGCAAAACATCTGACACCCTCATAGCTGGCACCAAATACCCCAACGCACACCTACCCCTCCACTTAATAGGCAACGCCGCATACGCATACTCACCACAAATCCAAAACGCCCCCCTAGGGGCCGGCGCCTCCGAATTCTTACCCCATACTCCACTCTCACCCTTGCAGCCGTCCAAATATCCCACGTCCTTACCACCTGACTTCCCCTCTACGCACATCTCAAACCCAGCCGCCCTAAACGCCACTGGAATGGGGCTAGTGTCCTTAAGACCCCCATAACCCACTGCCTTATTCGACCCCTGTTCCCGGCCCAAATACCTCAACATCCTATCATGACCCACCCCGTCGCATAGGCCGAGCAGAGGCTCGTCCCTCAACACATTGGCATGACACTTCGTTAAGGGGTGTGCAATCAAGGGAAGACCTGCGCCGCCTGCCAGCGGGGCCAAGCCACACACGTAACAATCCGACCTATTGGCTGCCTTAGCCACAGTCCTCGCCATCCCCAAAAACAGATTACCGTGATGGTCTGGCTGCGACCTCCTACCCACTATCACCACCTCTGGCTGTTCAGGTCGCAGATACGGATCATACATTATAGTACCGATCAACACACACAACCAAATCATTGCCACGGCACACCCCCGAAGCACCCGCCTACTACTGTCACTCAAACCAGGAACCATGTTTGTCTGTTCCGTCCTCCTCTTCCTCCCTCCGTCACCGGCGCGTATCCTAATATGTCCTGCAATCCCCACAAACAACAACACAACTTTATAACCGAACATACCCTCAGTCTACTGACATGAAGACCCCAACCTAAACACAACACCAGGACATGTAAAAAAGGCCGCAACGTAGCCGCCAACCGGCCAAGAGAGAACCAGGCCAGAGGGAAAACATGTAACCCCATGTCGGTCTTCAGAAGGAAGAGGGGGGAGGGTGGAGAGAGGCACAGCAAGTGGGGCAAAGGATGGAGTGGGGGGGGGGGGGGGGGGAAACGGGAGAGAGGAGGGAGCAAGAGAAAAGGAGGGGGGGGGGGTTTGAAGGAACATCAGGGAAGTGGGGGGGGGGGGTTTCAAAGGAAAATCAAGAGAGGGGGGGGGGGGAGGGGGTTTGAAGGAACATCAGGGAAGTGGGGGGGGGGGGGGGGGGGGTTCAAAGGAAAATCAAGAGAAGGGGGGGGGGGGGGGGATCTGAAGGAACATCAGGGAAGTGGGGGGGGGGTTCAAAGGAAAATCGAGAGGGGGGGGGGAGGGGGGGGGGTAGAGAGAGAGAGAGAGAGAATGGTGCGTGTGGGAGAAAGAGAGAAAGAGAGAGAGAGAGAGAAAGAGAGAGAGAGAATGGTGCGTGTGGGAGAAAGAGAGAAAGAGAGAGAGAGAGAGAGAGAAAGAGAGAGAGAGAATGGTGCGTGTGGGAGAAAGAGAGAAAGAGAGAGAGAGAGAGAGAGAGAGAATGGTGCGTGTGGGAGAAAGAGAGAAAGAGAGAGAGAGAGAAAGAGAGAGAGAGGAAAAGGGAGAAAGGGGCATTACACACATCCAACCACACTACAGCCACACATGACACGCTGCTCAGGACGGGAGTCCAATGCCTCTACCGCCCCCCAGTGCACATCACACCGTACACTCCACTTTAAAACGGCCGCGTCTCCCAGGTTGACTCTGACGCCACCTAGTGCACCCTTAACCACATCATAATTAATTTCAGTCTCACACGCCTCACACACAATGTTCTTTCTCACAAGTGCGCATGCGCGCCCTCTCATACGGCCTACTCACTCATCACTCATCCTGCATCCGTTCAAGCTTTCAGCCAATACCATTGTAAACATTAGCCCACACCGCAACTCACACAGCTCATTCACCACAAACGACCATTCAGTTACACTGCAATATCGCCCCATTCACAACATACAGTATTAAACCCCCCAAGCGAGCCACGACGAGCTATCGTTTGTAGCATGTTGCTAAGCGAGCCACGACGAGCTATTGTTTGTAGCCTAGCCGCGCGCTACGATACGCCCGAGTTCTGACGAGAACGCGCTCTGTCCAGCACGAGCATGCACGCGCCCCTCCCTTTTACTAGCAGTTGAGTGACTCAATGGACGAGGCGCTCGCCTCCACGTACCATATCTAATATTAAAAAACCGTCCTCAGTCATATTTTAAGTGCCAATTTACAGATCTAATCCATATATATCACACAACGTTCAATCATAACCATAAGTCCTTTCACTCATACACAAACATCATACACCTACAAATGTTTAACCATAGCTTGCAACATACGACTCCCCATTAAGTACTATCTTATGTTACAGCCTATCGCCGTCTAAATTTAACACGCCCGCCGTGCCCAAGGTTAAACCAGACCTATTTGTGCTCAATCTCTACTTTAGAAAATACGACGCACGGCGTGCTTAAGCCCTTACCTTAAGGCATACGACGCACACTTGTTTACCTTGCTTAACCTTGAGCACGAACCCAGACATGTCTCTAAATACTCCCTTACCTTTTTGAATGTTCCGACTGCCAGCGGCGTCCCGTTTATTGTGCTAAAATTCTACTTTAAAATGTACCACGCACGGTGTGCTTAAAACCCTTACTTTAAGGCATACGACGCACGGTGTGCTTAAAATCCTGCTTTCAGGACATACAACGCACACTGAACCTAGAGCCGCCATCCTTTAGTCAGAACATTCAATTCAATATCTCTTTACAGTCATATCTTTAGCAACCCCCTCGTTGGTTCGAATAGAGCCCCCAAATATATCATCACACTCACCTCTTAGCAACTTCCTAGTCACTTGAAGACGGATCGATTGATCAGTTGATTCCCCGTTGACCGTCGTGAAGAAAGCGAAGAGAGGAAAAAAAAATAACTTTTCTTTGTTGTGATGACAAAACGAGCGCGCTGATCCGGGTCACGGCACCACAATGAAGTGGATTCCCAGCTTAAATTCCCTATTACTACTTCTGCGTTGTGATTTAAACCTTTTTACAAGCTCTTGGAATCCACTCTTTGCCAAATGCAGATAACCACTGTTTTTAACCTGGTTACTGCTTTCCCAGAGAGAAAATACGGCGCTGCCGTTTGAAATGAAGCGAGATCTGAGCAGTTTGAAAAGAACCCGTTTTTAATGAAAATGGATTTCAATCAGATGTTACAAAAAGAAATATGTGCAATGAACCTACGAGAAGCATCCAATATGCCGGATGATCGTAGAAATTCAGACTAAATTCTCAATAAAAAAGCTTGTCTATAAACATTCTCGCGTCTCGATCTCCTGCGTCGATCTCTTCTCCTCGCTGGGTTCTAGTGGAGAAAAAGGGTGTGTTTGTTTCTTCCTGGGTCTTTGGGTTGGTTGTGTCTCTCTCCTGGCGAGGAGTTTTTGGTTATATCCAATTTAGGCTCCGCCTCTAATTTTACGGCAAGCGGGCGTTTCCAAAACTCTCCTCAAGCGTTCCTATTGGAGAACACTTATTCTCAGCTCTCATTGGCTAACTCCCTACCGTGACGTTTTGCACTGAATTAGGTCACGATGTGGATTCAACTGGTCTGTCCTTTGATCAACTGATCCTTTGTTCAGAAGAGACTGTCTGGCGTCTCTCAAGGCAGTTTCTTTGTATTCAATTTGGTTGGACCATTTGCCTAGAGCACTGGGTTGTAAAATCACCCATGTTTATTAACTTTCCCAGGAAGTTCAAACGAGACTATCTCTCACTCAATCAGCAGCTGCCTGTTTCAACACCCTTTTTAGGAGTCTTGAGCCACGCAGCTGCGTTTTCAAATTAGCGATGCGTCTCGTTTCTTTTGTTGATAGAGGCAGAGGAGCCAGGAAGAATAGTGAATGCATTTTACCTGTCTGTGTTTCTGCCATTCTGAGATCCAAGGTGTACAGTACAATAAATACAGTTTGAATGGAAATCTACCACATGATTCACCAGGGCCACTAGGTCGGGTCTCTTCTATTCTAGTTCTGTAAATCCAGACAACATCCATTACCTGGATCTGCCGTCCACTGCTCCCATGAGCCACTCCCACCAATCTCTCCCCTGCAGCAGAGCCCAACCACACACATTAATCAACATTTTAAATTGCCACATCAATGTAGCTGGAGTTAGCTAATGAGCTAATTTTCATCCGTAGCGCCTGAAAAGAAATCCGCCGGCCACAGAGCCTTTGTCTACTGCGCTCCCTACCTGTGGAACAAATTACCTGCCGTCAGGGGCACCTGCTCTGTCGAAGCTTTTAAATCCCTGCTTAAGACCCATCTTTTCTCTCTCTCCTTCAACCTACCCTGATCTCACCTGGTCGGGGACTGACCCTTAGATTAATCTGTCTAGTTTAGTTAGGATGTCTATTTGCTCCCTTTTCTGCAGACATAGGAGAACCTTTTAACCTCTGTCTCAATCGGTCCCATGGAAAAGCTTCATAGTATACCGTCTTCTGTCTGGCCTGCAGTGCTGAACCCTCTGAGTGACTTCTCCTGCCCCCACGGGGCATACGGCCCTGAGCTATTGTCTTGTATCTCATCCTGTATCCATACGCTTGCAGTAGTTCTATCTATTACTCTATTTCACAATTGTCTTATATACTATGATTCTACTGTCACCATGTATGCATATGCTCACTACATGTATTTATTGCTCCATCTCCGCCCACTACAAACATGGGAACTCTATAACCCCCTCCTATTGCTAGGTTTTAGTGAGTTTTTTCCTTACCTTCGCATGGGGTATGTCTGGGAGTGTTGCATTTATTTAAAAAGTTTTTGGACCTTATGGTGTTCTTGTTTTGTTCTTGACTTATTGTGATGTTTCTTCTTGACTTGTTTAAAGAAGAAGTGTACGGCCCATGGGGACATTAACGTGTGTTGTCGGGCCATACAAATCAATTTGATTTGATTTGCCTAACATGCATGTCTTTTGGTGTGTGAGGAAACCGGAGTACCCAGAGGAAACCCACGCAAACACGGGGAGAACATGCAAACTCCACACAGAAAGGTCTTCCGATGGGGTTCTAACCACTATGCCAGTAATGCCACAGTGCTAACGGTGCTCCATAGGGAATGTTCAGACTTTAAATATAGGTGGACTAGGTTTCCAGACTGAAATGTGCTAATCTGAGATGCTCTCTGAAACACTTCAACCATTTTCTGTTGATAATATTTGCAATAATATTGCAAATAATAAATTTGCATCTCTAGCTAAGATAGCTTATTGGCTCTTCTTCTATGCCACTTTTCTGGATGAACATGAAAGCGTTCCTCCTGTCACTATCAACTGAACAGTTAAATTAAATTATACAAGTAAGTGACACATGGAAATCAAGCTGCTGGGGGCCCTAGATGAAGCACTTCAAAATGCAAATCAAAGAGCAATAGGCTACTGCATCAAGAGGGTATATCTATATATACATGTCCGTATAAATATATCTTAATGTATTCCTGTTTACATACTGTGACAGACTCTGGGGTGTTATGAGCTGTCACCAGATTGGAATTAACAAAACACACGGCACAAGGTAGAAGCATGTTTAACACTAGCACAGCCATGGAGAAAATGCCACTAATTCCCACCAGGAACGGGTCAGATGACCCAACAGCTTATGTGAGAAATATGAGAAAAATTAACAGTGTAACTAATTACCTCTGAATATAAAAATATGAGGTTTACCACAATGAAATGTAGGTTTGATTGACATAAAAAAAAAATTATAATATATATATATTTTTTTTTGGATGGAAGAGCCACACATTGACGGGCAAAGAGCCACATGCGGCTCGCGAGCCACGGGTTGGCCACCCCTGTGCTAGACACTCGCAAAGTGCTGTGACTTTCGTCTGTTCCAATGTGGAATAACGTTCTAATTACATTTTCCTGAAGTCATTTTGAAATTTCAGAAACCATGCCAGATAAAACGTACTTTAACTTTTAGGAAAAGTCATTGAGTGACAGAGCTGGAGCTCGATCGAGTGACAAGGATACATTTATTGAAAATGCCTAGGGGTCATTTGACCCCTTGTCGGCTGTGCTAGTGTTTTTTTTCAACTTTTTCTCCTCCTATTTTTCTCCCATCCCAATTTAGTCGTTATGCCAATTCCCCCCTCCCCTTCCTGGTCGTTGCGCACATATGCCCCTCACTTGCCTGTCTAGGGAGCCCTGAAGTCTATCACATGCTTCCTCCGATACATGTGGAGACAGCCAGCAGCCTCTTTTCACCTGACAGCGAGGACTCTCACTGGGGAAGTGTAACGCGTGGGAGGATCACACTACCTTCCCCAGTTCCCTCCCTCGCTGTGCAGGCGCTCTGACCGACCTGTAGGAGTCGATGTTTACAACGACCAGGACTCACCCCACCGGCTTTCCACCCGCTGACACTGCCAATTGTGTCAGTATGGACGACCGACCAAGCCGGAGGTACCACGGCAGCTGGATTCGATCCCACTGTCTCTGCGGTGGTAGACAGACGATTAGTCCGCTGTGCTACCCGGCCGCCCGGCTGTGCTAGTGTTAACAGCAGTTTTATTACTGTTTAAGAGAAAAGGAGAGGTTAGTGAAATCATCAGCTAGTCCGTAATGCAAAAGAATCGTCTTGGTCCGTTAGCGGGGTACGGTACACAGAGAGCGGTTCTCATATGGGCGGGGGCTGATCCGGGAGAAGAGACGTCAGACAAGCAGGGGTCAATACACATGCAGGTTCTCAGACAATCGGGGGTTATAAAGCACACAGCAGGGTCCTCCTTCCAAGAGCAGATTAACACAGCATTGATCAGGTCACACAGACAATAATCTTCTTCCTCTTCTCACTCTTACTCACGTCCGTATGGTTTCGCCTCAGCTACTCCAAAGATTCTGTATCTCTGTCTCCATTTTCTATGCTGCTTGATTGAGTGGTGATTGCGCTCACCTGTCTCGGGCGCGTCTGGCACAGGTGCGCTTCATCTGTGCTGATGCGCTCTGCTCTGGCGGGAGTCTCTCCGGAACTCCTAATATGGGCATATGCCCCAGTACCTTGGCTGTCTATTACCACGCCAGCCGGTCTGCCACAATACCTACCAAAATCTGTATCTACATTACGCTCAGCAATGTTTTACTTGACAAATTTGACGTAGAAAGGAAAATTCACAAGAGCGTTGAGATTTTAATATAATTCTTGGACAAATTATGAGATGAAACACAACAATACCTGAGAAAATCTGAATCATCTAAGAGACAAGAAGGCTGTCTGTCCCCAGACCTCTCTTGAGGCCAAGACAAGGTTGACGTACCGGTACTACAGCCCTGGGTTCATGCACTGTAAAATACATAGGCCACAGAGACAATTATTCAAATGATGCCATCATTCTCTGGAGGCAGCATTACTCATAGCATGACGTTTGTGGGTTTTATTTTAGGTTATTTTAGTGTGCTTTGGATGTATTTTTGAGCTGTCAATCACCAGACACCAGTTAATGTTATAATCACGGCGAGAGCCTTCTTCACCCCTCCTCCTCCTTCCTCACCATCACGGCGGAAGCTTCCCTCACCCCTCATCCTCTCACACCCTTATATGGGCAGCATCCGTTCCCCGGATCCCCACGCTGCCAGTCCATAAATCAACACGGCTGTGACGGATTCCCTCATCAGCGAGAGGATACTTCAGCCCGCAGATCCTGCTCTACCCTCGTCGGAGTGTTAAACTAGCTTCCTAGGTACGACGACAAACCCTAGCCTTGCAACCCTGTTCTTGTTGTTATAACTTGTCCTAACCCTTGTTCTCTATATGCCCAGGACCTCCGCTCCAGTACACCTCCTACCTGGACGTCCCGTGCTGCACAAGGAGTGCTCCTGCTCTCGCCCATTCCACCTTCACGTATCTATTGCCCCGTGCTGCACAAGGAGTGCACCTGCTCTCATCCACGGCACACTCCTGTACCTGTTGCCCCGTGCTACACAAGGAGTGCACCTGCTCTCACCTACTGTACATTCCTGTGTCTGTTGCCCCGTGCTGCACAAGGAGTGCTCCTGCTCTCGCCGATAATACATTCTTGTACCTGTTGCACATTTCTGCATTCTCTGTAACCTGTAACATTAAACCACCCTAAAACGCTCCATTCTCTCTCCTCCTGTGTTCTGCTATTGGGCTCCGCCAAACCCCATCCTAACAGTTAATTGCCATGCAGCATGGCAGGTGTGTGGGCTTGATTGCCACCTGATTGGTGTAAGGTGTGCAGTGCCTTTAAGTAGGCTTGGTTGACTGTGTTTGGATGCTTGTCCATTTCATGTTTTCCCTCAGTAGTAGAGGAGTGTCTCAAGCTCATGCTTCTAGGGTTTTCTCTGTCTCTAGTGCTGTTTATTTTATTTTTATTTGTACTGCTAAGTGGTTACTTTGGGTTTTTTCCCCAGTTATTTTATTCTGGTGTTTTGTGTTTCCTACAGCTTTTATTTGTATTTATTTTAATCTTGTGTTTCCCCCACCCTTTCTCATCGCTCAGCGATTCCAGTGGTAACTTTTAGATTCCCCTTTTTGTGTGTCTGCGTCAGGGGCGGGGCTAGGGGGTGGCTACTTGGGCTCAAGCCCTGTGTTGTGAAGGATCAGATTAAACCGAATATGTATATTTATTTATATATATATATTTAATTGTATTTGTATATCGTTTGATATCCCCTGTATATTCCTTGTACAATATGCATTGAATATCCCTTTAGTCTACTAAACAGCCCATAATAGTTTCATTCTACCATTGGACGAGAACCTGGCGCCAGGTTGCCATACCCCTAGGTCCAAGTTCAATCGTGCCGCCTAACATGTCGTGGCAACCCCCGGTTCCGCGCAGTAATACGTCGGGCGAAATACGAATGGTACTATTTGTTCATAGCGCATATATATATGGCGCAAGTAAAGTAGAACTTTCTTTTAGTCCAGTTCTTTACCCTCCAACAGAGTGACAGACGCAAAGCCTCCCCACGTGTGGTGTAGTAAGGCCTACTTGGCCCAGAATAGGCATTGAGATATCGTGTAGATTAATAGTTGAATAGTCATAGTTTGGCACTATACCGTCGAGTTGGACGTATTCTATTAAGCTAATAATAGTCTATTTATGTATGGTGCATCGTTCGGTTAGAGTTCTAAAGTTATCAGTACCCCCATCGTTCCTGACGTTATCTGGACGCTTAACCAGGCTGAGCAGACCCCTAGTGGTGCTTGCATCCGAGGAGCTCCGGGCCAAGAGCGACTTGACCTGTATATTGGATTACTCTACCCGGACGACGGCGAGCCTTCCACGGCTTGGATTATGCTTTGTGTGCTTTGATTATTCCATGGATAAAGGCCAACACTGCGGAGTGTTGGAATTACCCCCCGGAGAGGACTCCAGGTGAGACGGCGCTCTACACGTGAGGTCGCCTCACGTCTCTCCGTTGTGGACCGGCAGATACCGTTCCACAGAGGGTCCAGCTGTATTCGTCTGCGGTCCGAGGTTCTGTGGGCACCGTGTCCAAGACTTTGGATTCTCCCAAGACACCGTCGGCCAGATGGGATACCGCCAGCGGCTTCTCTAACCCCCCCCCTCCTACTGTCTTACAACCAGCGGGACCCCCCCCCCCCCTTAGTGTATCCAGCTATAATCATTTAAGTACCATCGCTATCGTTTCCTAAATATTCCAGGTTGTATACTTACTCCCTGCGCAACCAGATATTGGACATTCAATGTTGATTTACCTACGAATACTCATTTGCCATAAAAGTGCATATTCCATATTTCAAATCATAAATGTAATTAAGTGATCGTTGTATACACCTTTTGCTGTATTAAACCTTCGATTTGGTACATTTGTGTGGATTCGTTTCATCAGGTGGGAAAGTGTTCATCATACTTATATCTTGTACTGGGTGGCCAGAAGTTAAAGTACATGAGGTAGTGGTATTAAATATCATATCTAACAATACAGTCAGGGAATTGTACCCCTCAGTTACACCCTGAATGTTTTCTGAAAAGCCCCGAATCTACTTTCCAAGAAATTTAATTTTTTTTTTGACAATTACTCATTGTTACATGAAAATATGTTTGCACCAGATTTAGCAGAAGCTAATTTCCATCTGTAGTCTGGAGCACCCCTCCGTGCTTTGATCGCAACCAACGGAACACGCCACACACACACACATGCCCCGATCAGCATGAAGGAATTTTTGGATCAACGCAATATTGATACCATATAGTCCTTACCTTGACCAGGATCTGTCCCGAAAAGAATATTCCAATTATCTGATCGCCATTCCATGTACTGATGTCGATCAAGGTGCCAACGTAATCCAGCATTGAACATGAACCCAACCCTCATCGATGCATGTGTTATAAGCGTTTGGCTTGACCGAGTAGTTAGACCCCGCCCGCAGGCCGCAGCTCGGCCCAGACACCAAGCCACATTGTTTCAAATGGAGTGCAATAGCGGCCGCAAGGTGTTAGGCGGCGGTATTGGACCTTTGAGATCTCAGACCCATCCCCAGTGATAACACAGGCTGCCGGCATGTTTTTATTAATGGAAATATCTAATAAAAGAAACAACGATGAAAACCCGGCTATACTCTGGTTTTCGGGGGTCCTGGCGCTCAACGTTCGGCGAGTTAACCCTAGATCTTAGATCCTAATATGAAAAACGATGTGATTTAATGTTCTATGTTTTACCTTGACTTTGTCTATTTTTCTGTTATCTATTTTATGCTTTATGTCTGCACTTTATGCATTGCTCTTGATCTGCCAATGTTGTGCTCATTTTATGCCTGTTTTTTTTTTACTGCTGTGAAGCACTTTGAGCTGCAATTCTTGTATGAAAGGTGCTATACAAATACAGTGTATTATTATTATTATTATTATTATTATTATTATTATTATTATTATTATTATTATTATTATTATTATTCTTAATTATTATTATTGTTTGCTTCATTAATTAAAGGGTGTGAATTTAAGTGTTCTCTAGTGCCTTTTGTCCCCTTTAAGGTGGTGGTATAAGTTAAAGGTTGTGGCTATCGCGGCCACCTATCTGGCCTAAGCCCCGGATTCTCCTACAATCCTAAATCCGCCCCTGGTCTGCGTGTGTGTCCTACCTTCCCCCCCCCCCCCCCCCCCCCCCCCAATCCTGACATAAATAGATTTTAAATCTCTGAACAAAAACAAGAAAGCTGTCATCATTATGTACATACTGTATAGTGTGTGTCTTGTAATAGGTGAAAAGCTAGACCTGACATATGTCGGATCACATACTGTAGTTGCAGAGCCAGGCGATTTCTCTCCCACTCGCATTAGTTGGAGGAGACCTGTAGCAAACTGCACACTATTTCCTCAACTATTTTCAACTGTAGTACAGTATGCTTGATTCATACCTTCCAAGTCTGCGTGTCCGCAAGGGTCCATTGGTTGGTTTGAGAAACCCCTATGGTGATGTACACGCACAGCCCAGAATTTGTGACCGCACGGACTAAGCACGCAGACTGCACATATTCCAGGTCGTTCCTGGCACTGAGACTCTCTGGGGGTAATGCCAGTTTACAACATGGAAATACCCTAGTGAACCTCATATTGTAGTTGATATACCTATGCATTCAAAAAAGATCTTTCTCAGCGAATCTCTTGGTTACATCAATATTTTGCTGTCAGAACAGTCTTGTGTTTGCAGGTAATATTTCCATGTTCAGTATCGCCCAGCTGGCCACACTGTCATCCAAGAAATGCACACATGAAACCTGTATTATAAGTTGATCTAGTGATCTATACAAAAAAAACAGCTGATCTCTTCGTTATAACAACATTGTGTGAGTCAGAAACACATTTAGTGGACCATTTACTGCTGCTGTGGTATTTAAACATGACGGTTGGGGAAGAGACCAAGAGAAAGCTGGAAGGCAGGAGTGGTGACATGCACGTACTTTACGGTGAAATGCTTGGTTCTGTATGAGTCCCTGTGTGCTTCATACAGTAAAAAACAGTAAGTAAGAGGAATATACAATATTATACATACAACATACAATACAATATACAATCTAAGGTACAACCTAGGTACCGTACAATCTAAGTACAGTGAGTAAAAATTTGCAAACAGTGAGGTACAATGCAGAAAATGAGGTACAAAACTTTAAGGTAAGGTGCAAATGTAAATGAGGTATGAATGTAGTGCAAATCTCTTTAATAATAGATAAATATAATGTAGTTGTAGACACCTGAATATGTCTAACAATAATTCAATGTGTCTAACTTTAATTCCTTGCATTCTCTGTGTTCGCGATGACGTTGTGTAACTTGCTGACCCCTCTTGATCCTCCATATCCTAACATTGACACTTAATAGTGGGACATGATACAGGTACCGCCAGGGGGAGCTGGTGGTGACGTTGGGCAGGGGGACACAGGTGAAGAAGGATGGGCTCAGGGCGCGGCGCCTGCGGCAGAACTTCCTCTTCATCGTTTTCCAGAGAAGCAAGAGGTCGCTTGGAGCTGGAGCTCCAGACATCAAGCATGCAGACTATAAACCCAGTTGCGAGGCGGGTTAGTAATGGAATATGCGATAGCTTAGCTTCCAGTTAATGCTAAAGAGACATTGTGAACGAAGAAGCAGACGTGCTACTGCCGAAGAGTGTGGTAGATATGGCACACGTTGCGTTTTAGTTAAAGTATAGACGACAGGACAGGGGGTCGTCCCGACCCACAGCTTAGTTTCAGTTAGGCCTAGCACCTCAGTTTAGCCTGTGTGTCGCCCCACCTCTCCAGCGCCCCCACGCCCCTGTCTACTCCCGGCTGCCCTTGGGGGGAAGGACGACGGGATGGGTCAAGTGCAGAGACTCAATCGCATCGGCGACCCAACTAACTGCATGTGTGTGTGTTCCTGTGTCTGTGCCGCTCATCACATGTGTGTGTCACTGCATGCCGAATAAAGACTTCGTCAAAGTCGTTATTATTATGTTTGATTATCACATGTCCTCACAACAGAATGGTAGGTTTAAGGTTGAAAATGTATTAAAAGTACCCTTTTAACCGAATTGTCTTTCTCCATTTTGCTAAAAATGGGTGTAAAAATGGACCCCCACCTAACCTTTGACTCCCACATTAAACACCTGTGCAACACCTCATTCTTCCACCTCAGAAATATAGCCAGACTCCGTCCCACACTCACCCTGCCAGATGCCGAAAAACTTGTTCACGCCTTTGTCTCCTCAAGGCTTGACTACTGCAACGCACTGCTCATCGGGATCCCTAGCAAGAGCATCCGGAAGCTCCAGTACATTCAGAACTGTGCTGCTAGGATCCTGATGAGAGTGCGGAAATATGAACACATCACACCCATACTCCATTCTCTACACTGGCTCCCCGTCTCCTTCAAGATAGAATACAAGGGTTTCCCTCCTCACCCATCAATGCATCCACAGCAACAACCCCCTCCTATCTACCCCTCCACCCGCTCCCTCCGCTCTGGATACTCAAACACACTCAAACCCAAACACAAAATGAACCTCCGCACCATGGGCGACCAGGCCTTCTGCTCAGCTGTTCCTCGGCTCTGGAATGCCCTCCCCAACCATCTGAGAGCACCACAGTCCGTTGCGTTGAGGCTTTCAAAAACGGGACTAAAAACATAAATTTTTAACAAGGCATTTGCCTAAATGGACCGACTGATGCCTTGTGTGTTTTTAATTATATATATTTTTTTATTTTGATCTGAATGTTTCTTCCATTTCATTGGTTGGTTTATTCATTTTAATTGTTTTATGAATTTTTTTAAATCGTTATCTCCTTTCATGTAGCACTTTGAGATTGTTACAAATATAAAGTGCATTACAAATATAATTTATTATTATTATTATTAAATGACACTGTCCGTGCACAAGGCCTCCTTATCCTATGCTCAACCACTCATTCTGGCACCTGGTGGCCTGAGTTATCCACTCACTCTGCTGCGGCCTGGGGCATGAAAATCAGTTGTGTTCAGATTTGGCCGCAAGGAAATATGTGCCTAAACAAGCTCCTATCTCTTGTACCGAAGAGGAGCAGTGAACTGCGGTGTGTACGACCTATAATGAGAGTCAATGGGGAAAGATTCTGGCACCCAAGGCCGGAAATTCTTAACGTGACCAATCAGTAACTTTAGACAATGCAGAACATATCACATTTTTATTGCAGATTATATATTTTACTCACTAACTATCTAATAATTACCTTTCTCATTTAAAATATATTTATATTTCAAACACAAAATAATTTTTAAAATGTGCTATATTTTAATATTTTTTTTAAAGAATACATTCACAGAGAATGTACAGGAGAATAAAAGTGTTTTCCTCAAAAAATACTCATTGGTAAATAAATGTATAATTTTGAAATGTTGGCAGGTCCAAAATTAATGTTGTTGTTTACATGTTGTATGCATGTATCCCCTCCCTACTTCCCATTTCCCCATGTGGAATGCACCTGATTGCATAGGCATTGACTTGTGAATGGCTGAATGTTATCTATAATAATAATGACTTGGATTTATATATAGCGCTCTTCATGACACCCAGAGCGCTTCACAGAGTCCATTATTCGTTCATACACAGTCATACCGGTGGTGGTAAGCTACAATTGCAGCCAGAGCTGCCCTGAGGCAGACTCACGGAAGCGTGGCGAATAATCAACGCCTACGGCCCCTCCGACCACCACCAACATTCATTCACATGCATACACATTCATACGAGGCAAGTAGGTTAAGTGTCTTGCCCAAGGACACAACGGCAGTGGGATGGACATGGGCTTGAGCGGGATTCGAACCACCAACTCTTCGATCATTGGACGACCCGCTCTACCCCTGAGCCACGCCGCCCCATACCACCGCAACACTTCCGGTATTCTGAAATCATGGGAGAGAGAGCGGGGGGAGAAAATGAATGAATGTGGATGGAAGGGGTGTGGGAGACATGATCCAATAGATCGCCTGAGTCTCTTGAACACGGAGAGACCAATCCCAAGTCGATCAGCACTTTCTCGGCCAAGCTATAATCACTTTTCCGCACCTACTCCCGAACTCTGCATGCGCAGATTGCCCACGGAGTCTCTCCCGATTGTCCAGAGATCTAGGTTTATCAATCTGCGCATGCGGAAAAGTGACTATAGCTCGGCAGAGAAAGTGGTGATCGACTTGGGATTGGTCTCTCCGTGTTCAGGAGACTCAGGCGTATAAAAGTCTATTGGATCATGTCTCCAGAACCCCCACAGCCATAGCTACAACCACTTAAGGACAAGGCTCTCATCCACATTCATTCATTTTCTCCCCCCGCTCTCTCTCTCCCATGAGCTCAATGTAACGCGGAAGTGCAGTGGTCTATGTCATTCTTTGCGGTTTGCGTTGCCCGACCCACAGTTAAATTTTGGCAGAGGTGCGTGCAGACTTTCAGTGAAACATCTGTGACACTTTGTCGTTAGAGTATACATTTCACTTTAGTGCCACTAGTGGAAAAGTCGCTTGTCATAAAAGCCTTTACTATGTCATAACACTTAGACACTGTCCTGCTCCATGCCATCCAGGAGCATCTGTAGAGTTGCCGAGCTTTTGCCATAAAGGCCTTTACTATGTCGTAAGACTTCGATCATCCCGGCACGTCTGTAGAGTTGCGATGCTTCCACTCTGCAACAAAAAATGCTGCCTCAAGAAGACCTCTCTGATGTACCGGTACTACAGCCCTGGGTACATGTACTGCAAAATAGTACATACCTGTAGGCCCACAGAGAAGCTTGCCGTCGCGACTAGTATGTAACGTATTTTCATTGTAGGGAACTTAGTACTTTTACTCCACTACATTTCCATGGAAATATTGTACTTTTTACTCCACTACATTCATCTGAACCCATCAGTTACTAGTTACTTTGATGAACATGGCAAAAGATCATGGATAACTGGACCACATACCACTTTAACATAACCTGGGTCAGTGGATAGAGGATTGAATGCTCCCAAGCACCCCAAGTACATTCAATATCAAATACTTCTCTACTTTTACTTAAGTAGAATTTTTAATGGAGGACCTTTACATTTACCAGAGTACTATTTTATCTGGGTATTTCTACTTTTCTAAGTTAAGGAACCATGTACTTCTTCCACCACTGCCCTTTAGTTAGTTATTTAGTTGTTCTTTTCTTTTTTGTTAATGTTTCCTCAGAACTCTACCTTTGAATTCCAAAACTCTATCGATCGCAATGAAGTAGCCTTGTGACATCATTGCAATGTTCAATATTCTAATCTGACACGTGAGATGCACACTTGAAAGGCTTGGCTGGAGCATGAATCACCACATCCAACACTATGAGTAGCTTAACACCTGCAGGTTCTTTATTGCAGCTCCCCTGTCTCTGCCCTGGAAGAGTGCCTTGCCTGGGTCATGAATGCCATCTGTAATAACTGATTAGGTGTCTGATCCATTGTTGCGACGGCCTCGAGCCGTAGTACATCATTCCGGCATGATTGATCAGCGGCTTCAACAGAATCAGCAGGTTTAGGTGGGCAAGGCAGTCATTGCTTATCCATGTGACAAAGGTAATATCCATCCTGTGGATTCATTATGAGCGGGGAGGGAGGGAGGAAGGGGCCTAGCCGTTCGGAGTGAGTGGGATGCTAATTCAGGCTCCTTCATCTGTCCTTATCCATCTGACGTACTCAAGGTTTGTGTGTATCTTGTAAAACAAGACTTCCAGATGTGGTGGAGCTCAAACAGAACTTAAGGTGAGGCACCACGGGTGGAAATGGCAAGTTTTGGCAGGTTATGTTTGTTTTTGAGACATTATTTTGCTCCTACAGGACAGAAAATATTGTAGTTTCATGAAATATATAACATAGTTAATTTCTATGTTTCATAGCTGTCGACCTGATATGCCAGATGGTTTCTCATTAATCCAGCTGCCTCACAAGGTAAGTCACATACCAAGCTACTGAAAAAGATTTAACAGCCATTTTCTCAAATTGACTATCTGTATGCAAAACATTTTCTTTATAGAGCCACCAAATTTGATGCTTCTTGACAAAAACAGCTGGTAATCGGCAGAAGCTTTTATATCGTCATTTCTATTATATGAGGTATTCTACATTAACCATTTCACTACCAACGGTCTGTAGTGTGATAGTGAAAGGGTTAACCCTTTGTCATGTGGCAGTGGGGTCGCAGTGAAGGTGTTAACCATTCTGTAGTGTGGTAGTTAAAGGGTTAAAAAAGACATAACAAAATCTTTGCTCTGTACATAGACTTTTAAATAATTAATACATTTAAAAAATATATATATTATTTTGACAAACCCCTCTGTAAATTACCAAGTATTTTCTTTGTCATCCTATAGCATCAGACAAATTTACTTAAAACTGCACTATGTAACTTTTTCAATGAGAAACATGGCTTCTTTAGCAAAACACAGTGTTGTGCTGAGTTGGACTGAACAAGAGAAAATCTTCCCAAGAGCGACGCATGAAACAGTGAAATTGACCCATCTGGTCGGGTACGACCGGTGCTACGAAATCCATACATGGCTACTCATGGCATCTCCTTTCTAGAGCATAAACTGTGAGCGACACAAATGTGAAACAGATAATAAGATATTTGGGGGGACAAGGTCCAGCCTAGAATGATACGAGGAAGGACACACTGCCTCAACATTCTCAATGAAGTGACCTTCAGCGTTGGGAGACAACGCCACTTCTGACAGCGCCATTCATCTCCCAGTGGGAAAGAGGAAGCCTTTTTTTCTTTTCTTTTTTACAGTATTATGACGACACGCTCATCCTGCTCTTATCATTCCGGTGTCCAGCAAGGACACGTCTCCCATGGTTACTGATGTAACCGTCAGGATCTATTTTCTTTAGATCCTATTTTCTCCTATAATCTCTTTGAGGGTGTCAAAAGATTGTCTAATAATCAAGGTTGTCCGCACACACACCTGATACAGAATGGGGGAGCAGAGAGGACGGCGGAAATGAATTTCGTTGAAAGGACCACAGCTGTAGGCATATGGGTTGACACTTTGGCATCAGAAAACGAATAGCTATGAGGGATGTGTAGGCTAAGTTCTGTCTTTTGCCTCCAAACACTGATTGCTTTCTCAGGGTTTTCACAGCACCTGCAGTTCTCCTCAGACACACTGAGGTGCCAGACACCTCGCCTGTCTCCAGGCAACAAGAACTTGCTATTCTCAGTTCTAAATAGACATTTTCGGAGATTTGCAAACCCTTCCAGTCAAATAACTCAGTCAAACCTCTTGATTTGCCAAAGCCGAGTGTTCCACGAATGAGAACTGTGAACCGCCCGTTTCTCTAGTAAACTATCTGTGATAATTATTTCTGAAAGGAGACATTGAGGGTGGGTGGAAATTCCAAACCAGTATAAGTGAATACTTGCTGTGGCCTGAATACTTCCCGGCAAAATCTTAACATTCACTCCTCAGTTCAGGACTGAAGTCTTATCAGAGAATCTTCTGATTGAGTCTATTGAGGTTTGACACATAGTATATAGGCACTCGGAGAAGGAGAGAAAGAGAGAGGGAGAGAGAGGGATGGTAACAGAATGAGAGAAAAAGCTGTGATGAAAGAGGTTTAATTTGGTATACAAACATAAGCACTTACACCTACGTGCATCGATGGTACAACACTCCTTCCCTGCACCCACACACAGAGTACACACACACACACACAGAGTACACACACACACACACACACACAGAGTACACACATACGTGCATCATACCTTGCATAGGGAGTAGTGCTGGTGAAGCATGGAGTGTATAGTGGATAGGAGTCTCATGCCCTCTTCTGGCAGAATGTTAACTTTGAAGAGACGTGAAACCAGTCTGGTCCTCTGGGCAACAGGCATTCAGTCTGTCCAGTTGTCGTCTCTCTTGTACGGTGCTCAGTTGTCGTCTCTCTTGTACGGTGCTCAGTTTTGGTCACTAATCTTATATCTATTGCTTAATTTTTTTCACAAGTGAGAATACAACCTTTCATACTTTTTTATTCAATAGCTATTACTTTCTTTTAAGTTTGCTCTGTCAATTCCTGATTAGCGGTAAACTGACCTTCTCAGAATCCCTCGAAAACAGAGCAAGATTGCACACCTCAGGCTTTAGAAGGTCAAGTCAAGTCAAGTCAAGAGTTTTATTTGTCACAGCATAGAAGCATACAGTGAAATGCGGGTGGTCATACCCGCAGCGATTGTGCAATAATACAAGGCAATAATAAGAAGGATTCTTAAGTCTGATTAAAAAATTTGGAGAATTGTATGCCATATTTTAACAACTGAATAAACAAATTGTCGGTGGAAAATGGGGTTCCTGGAACACTGTCTGAAGCGTTAAAGGTAAAGGTGTTTCACTGTAGGGGAGCTCCAGTAGCTCACCGCGTACCTCGAGCGCTATTTCGGCGCCGGGGACAACCGTGCTCGTCACGGATCTGGGGTTTAGCGAGTTCGAATCCCGGACTGCAGCCGTGCCTTTCCCAGAGTGTCTTCCCCCCCATCTGTACCCATTCAGCCTGTTTCTGTCGGTCATTCTTGACCAGAGTAAATGCGATAAACGCAAAAAAGAGCCAGCGGAATGGCCAAAGTTTAAAAAAAAAAAAGTGTTTCACTGTTGGCAGGGTCCACAATTCTATTTACAAAACTAATTGCGCTGTGATTGATTGAACGGAAATTGTATTAACAGATTGCAGAATGGGTACAATACAGTACGGCTCAATACACACAATTGTTAAGGGGATGCAGACCAGAGAAAGACTTTCGTCTTGTTTACATCAGGGTCCCCCATTTTCAATTCATAATGAATTGTAAGTAAGGGTGCAATTAGCACCGTGCAATCCATTCTTTGTGGATCTAGCCCTATGTAACCATCATCTACACTCACTACACACACATCCACACACTCACTTTAAACAAACACTCACCTTACCACTCACTTTACTCACTTTATATGTATCTATTATTTGCACTACATTCATACCTCATTTGCACCTTACCCTAAGTTTTGTACCTCATTTCATTTCTGCATTTATTTTGGATTTCATGGTGGGTTTTTTGTTCTTGATTTATTGTAATGTTTCTTCTTGACTTGTTAAGCCTTAAGGTCCCCCTATAAGGGGACCCTGCTTTTCTTTATCATAAATCGATCAATAGAGACCGTATTAGATCCCCAATTATCATATCATGGGGTATCATTGGAAAGCCACACTCATTGGCTACAACCCTGTGCAAAGATTTTCGAGATCGCCAAATGATTGACGGAGCTAGAGCCCCGGGAGTCGGGGGTGGTAATGTGTACTTTTGCGTACTTTGGGTCACGCCTCACATATCGGCATGTAACTCGAGAACCGCTGAACGGATTTTGTCACCTGAAAGGGCAATCGACAGGCAACAAATAGGGCTTATATATTGTATTAAAAGAAATGCACACCCGAGCCACTAGAGGTCGGCAAAGAATCGTCCACATGTGGGCCCTTGGATGTTAAGAGGTTAATGTTTTTAAATATTTTTTTTGTAGCCAAGAGTAAAGACCATAACCCTATCAAAAACAGTAGTCAAAGTGTATATTTTCATTTTTACCGATGTTTTATACGATTTATCGGAAATACGAATTTATCGGAAAATGCTAATTATCGTAAAAACCGCAAGGAAATTACTAAATCCAGATTCAACCCTGCCATTGGAAAGAGGAGCATTTTCCCTATCCATAGATGTATGATTTGGCCATAATAAGGTCAAGGTCAAGTTCAAGGTCAAATATGAATTTATAATTAAAATCGATTATCATTAATTACTGTATCTACAAATCCTTCTGTTTAATCATCTTCCCTTTATTCATTTGCTTAGATTTTTTGTACACATGATCTCAATAAGGTGGTGAATGAGCTCAGTGAGCATTTACTCGTACCCCGCAGATTTAACATGGTATTATTCACCATCAAAGATGCAAAAATAAATCATAATTTATATTCTCCTTTTCTTCATTACAATTTACTCAGCCTAGTAACAGACACAATATTTCTGACACTGGAAATACATACCCCCAGGTCCCTAGATGTTCCTAGATACCAAGAACATGCAAATTTACCTTGCAGAAGTGGAGCAATCTTCCATTTACTTAGGCATGTACCTTTAGGCGAAATATTCCTACAGCTTAAAGGAAAACTCCAACATTTTGGGAAATTAACTTATTTAACATCTTCCCTGCAGTTAGACAAGATACTAGGGCTGTCAGTTTATCGCGTTAATTAGATTAATTAATTACACAGCAAATTATCGCGTTATGAAAATTAACTCAAAATTAATTACAAAAAAAAAGTTTTTTTTTTTTTTTTTTTTTTTTAAGGGGAACTATTTTACTATTTCTTTCAATATTTGGGCACTTTTACACAATTCCTGTGAGTCTATGGAACACCTCTGTAATATATATATATTTTTTTTATTCATTGTTTTGTATTTCTAATCAAGTCCTCAAAAACAGCATTTTTCTACCTCAAGATCTCGAGCTGTTTTGAGCCTGGGCTCCTAAACCACTGTGTGGCCTGCGCCGCCTCTTGAACATTAACATGCAGCTGTGACTATATGACATCACATATAGGCACATTTTCAAACGACTCAGTTCAGTGAGGGTGAATATTGTGAGAGGAGAATTGGAAGAATGCGCCAATATGAGAATTTTGAGACATAGATCATATTAATATAAGTTCACATAGCTAGGAAACAATGCTAAACACTCAAAAAGGCCATTTATAAGATAGTTCCCATTTAAATAATATTTTTTTTGTATCTCATTCATTCCATAAGAATGTAGAAAACACATTTACAGACTTTTTTATTTTTTAATATGGTTCATTTGCATGTTCTTGGTATCTGATTCTAGGGACATCTATGAATCTCAGGGAATGTATTCCCAGTGTCAGAAATACTGTGGGCTAGATCCACAAAGAATGGATTGCACGGTGCAAGTTGCACCCTGGTCTGCATCCCCTTAACAATTGTGTGCCGTACTGTATTGTACCCATTCTGCAATCTGTTAATAACATTTTCATTCAATCAATCAATCTGCGCGGTGATTGATTGAATGAAAATTTTATTTTGAGTAAATTGTAATGAACCAAATGAGAATATCAATAAATCTTTTTGTATCTTTGACTGTGAATAACACCATGCTCAAATTGACCAGACCTGAAAAATCTAAGCAAATTAATAGATGGAAGATGATTAAACAGAAGGTTTTGTAGATACAGTACTGAATTCTGCCATCCGGACACATGCAATTTGAAATATGATTATATAATATAGAATATCAGGCATAAAATGGTTATGCGATTAAAATGCGATTAATTAGATTAATTAATTACAAATCCTGTAATTAATTAGATTAATTTTTTTAATCGCCTGACAGCACTACAAGATACATACCTTTTTCGTCTCTCTGCATGCATTGGGCTTAGGGAATGCCTGGACCATTAGCCTAGCTTAGCTACATCACTGGAAGTGGGGCAGACATCTAGCCTAGTTCACTACAGTCAGGAAATATACAATCAAATACAAGAGGCAGGGGAACTATGTGAGAATGCTATTCATCGACTACAGCTCGGCATTCAATACCATAGTCCCCTCCATACTCATAGCCAAGCTCAGGGACCTGGGCTTGGGCTATGACCTCTGCCAGTGGGTCTTGGACTTCCTGACTGGCAGACCCCAGGTGGTGAGAGCAGGCAACTGCACCTCCTCATCCATCACCCTCAACATAGGGGCCCCCCAGGGCTGTGTTCTGAGTCCCCTCCTCTACTCCCTGTACACACACGACTGTGTGGCTCAGCGGAGTAGCAATACAATCGTCAAATTTGCTGACGACACAGTGGTGGTGGGCCTGATCTCTGCCAACGACGAGAGGGCCTACCTGGAAGAGGTCAAGGTCCTGGCGGGATGGTGCCAGGAAAACAGCCTCTCCCTGAACGTCAGCAAAACAAAGGAGATGATTGTGGACTTCAGGAGGTCGGGGGTCAAGGACTACAGCCCCCTCAGCATCAACGGGGCACCGGTTGAGAGAGTCAACAGCTTCAAGTACCTCGGAGCCTACATATCCGAGGACTTGACATGGACCACACACATTAACAGTGTGGTGAAGAAGGCACGACAACGCCTCTACTTCCTCAGGCGCCTAAGGAAGTTCCAAGTCAGCCAGAAGATCCTTAAGAACTTCTACTCATGTACAATAGAGAGCATCTTGACCGGCAACATCACCTCCTGGTTTGGGAATAGCACTGCAAAAGACCGAAGCAGACTACAAAGAGTGACACGTTCAGCCGAACGCACAATTGGAGGGGGGCTCCCCACCCTCCAGAACATTTACTACAAGCGTTGCAAGGGCAAGGCTAAGAGAATCATTAAAGACTCCAGTCACCCGAACAACTGCCTCTTTGAACTGCTGCGGTCAGGCAAGCGATACCGGAGTCTCAAGGCGAGCACAGAAAGACTCAGAAGTAGCTTCTATCCCCAGGCCATCAGGCTGCTAAACGAACAATGAATGAACACTACACAACAACAACCACCAAACGCACATAGCACACATCCACACGCACACACTCACTTTAAACAAACACACTGTAGCACCCACTCCACACACTTTATAGCACACACCCACTTTAAACAAACACACTGTAGCACCCACTCCCCACACTTTATATTTATGGATGAAGGATTGCACTACAACTCGTACACCTTACTGTAAATTGTACCTAAAATTGTACCTCATCCCATTTCTGCTTTGCACTAGATAGTACTGTACATTAGTACACTGCATAGTATTGTGTATTGTATATTATATGGTAACTCAGAACATTGTACATATGTCTATACCGAACACTGTGACCTCATTTTCTTCTTCTAAATTCATGCTATATTATGTTATTATGTTATTTGATACTATCTTGTCTAGCACAGTCTCTGGAGCGTAACAGTAAGAAGCATTTTGTATGAAAGTATTCTGTACTTCTGTATGACAACTATTAAAGAACTTGAACTTGAACTTGAATCAAAATACAACTCCCAACCGTTCCTGTAAACATGTTGTGACCTGTGTATTTACCACATCTCCCAGTCACACGAGTCTCCCAGTCACACAAGTCTCCCAGTCACATGAGTCTCACAGTCACACAAGTCTCACAGTCACACAAGTCTCCCAGTCACACAAGTCTCCAAGTCACACAAGTCTCCCAGTCACACAAGTCTCCCAGACACACAAGTCTCCCAGACACACAAGTCTCCCAGTCACAAACGTCTCCAAGTCACTTGTGTGACTGGGAGACTTGTGTGACTGGGAGACTCATGTGACTTGTGTGTCTGGGAGACTTGTGTGACTGGGAGACTTGTGTGACTTGGAGACTTGTGTGACTGGGAGACTCGTGTGACTGGGAGACTTGTGTGACTGGGAGACTCGTGACTTGGAGACTTGCATGACTGGGAGACTTGTGTGACTGGGAGACTTGTGTGACTTGTGACTGGGAGACTCGTGTGACTGGGAGACTTGTGTGACTTGTGTGACTGGGAGACTTGTGTGACTTGGAGACTTGTGTGACTGGGAGACTTGTGTGACTTGGAGACTTGTGTGACTGGGAGACTTGTGTGACTGGGAGACTTGTGTGACTGGGAGACTTGTGTGTCTGGGAGACTTGTGTGACTTGTGTGACTGGGAGACGTGGTAAATACACAGGTCACAACATGTTTACAGGAACGTTTGGGAGTTGTATTTTCATTGTATTTGGAGTATATTTCCTGACTGTAGTGAACTAGGCTAGATGTCTGCCCCACTTCCAGTGATGAAGCTAAGCTAGGCTAACGGTCCAGGCGTTCCCTAAGCCCAATGCATGTGTAGCAGGGTGGATTATCCCTGCTTCGTGGGAACGGCTGCTGACAGTCACAAGGTAGCTGGACACAGTAGAGCTCCGTCTGACTGCACCCTCGTCTTTGGGCCTGGAGCGTCGACTGGAGGCTGGTAGTGTGAGTGGATGGGGCCCGGGATTTACCAACCTGGTCTGGTACTCTGGTCTTCCTTCCCTGCAGCAGGGCGGTCAGCAGTACTCCCCAACACGCTCCCCACTTCCCCAATTGCTCCTGAGACCCTCCCACACCTGGTGACTGAATTGTAAATAAATACCCTGGGTCCCCCCCGCAAGCAGTACCCTCCCTTACGGACCTAGAAACCTTACAATGAAAAGGGAAAGGTGGAATAGGAAGGAGTTAATTATGTCAACGTTACCCACACCAAAAGAGTTGTTAACCGGCTCATGGATCGACACGCACACAGAGCTCCCATCCAATACTTTAATGTTATTGATACTGTCAGTACAATGACTTACTACTAGTGACCAATTGGACTGAAGTCCCACTATAGTTTCGTTGGTAACTCCATACCTCATAAACATGTATATTATACACCCACCTCTGGGTTAATATCAGGGATAATATACTTCAATGTGTTTGACTCATCGCCCACGTCTGGGTCTTCACCCTGGATAATACCTTCAAAAAGGCTTTAATTATACGGCAGGAATAGTACCTCCAAAAGGCGTTATCTATACTACACCAGGTCTGTAACTTCCCCACAGGGAAAGGGTTAATTGGATGGGAAAATATTATTAAGCACACATGTTATCACACTCAAAGAAAAGGAAAGAAAGCAACAAGTGGGCCCACAAAATACCAAACAGAAGTCCTATCTTAATGCCGGCATATATTGTTTGGGGTTCCCCTATTGAACGGTAGCAACGTTAACTTCGCCCGCAGGCTGCACCACACTGTATACTGTATAATAGCTCTGGAGCATCAATGCCCATTTGTACTCATCCAAAATGGCCGCCTGGCCACGCCACTGTCGTCCGGAAGGCAAGATGGCGTCGAACGCTCTCGGTGGGGATACTAGCAGGCGGAGCTGGAGCAGAGAGGCAGTGCTGGCGGAGAGCGTGTGCTGGCCGATGACGACCTCTGCTGGTCGGGAAGAACTCCCGTGTACTGCAGGCAGCCAGGTGCAGGTCTGGTCGTAGGCTGGCGTAGCAGACTGGTTGCAGGTAGCCGGAGCAGACTGGTTGTAGGGCTGGTGCTGGGACGACACGCGCATCTAGCTTGCCTCACTCACACTGCAGCTAAACTCTGGGTCCCAAACAGCCCTTCTGCTAGACGAGATATATCATAACGCAGGGTGCTCCTAAGCACCGTTCCTCTTCGCGCCACGCTGGCGGGGCGCCTCACTAGAGGAAATAACTTTAACTTAAGCCCAACTCGGCTATACCGTTCGTATTCTAGGATAACTCGTGGTATATCACTAGGGATATTCAGGGAGAAACATGCAAGGCTCCACTACGAGTACATTCATAGGATAACCCGTAATATACTCCTGTTCAATACGGGGCTCTCCAGACATGACCGCTCCGGTCCAAGTTCACTGTGGAAGAGGCTGCTTCCTCGCACTTCCGTCCACTTCCTTCTCCGTCTCTCACGTACGCTCTCTGCCTTCCACCGCCCCCTGCTGGTCGCCTACTAGCTCCACAGGGAAAAGGATTGTAGAATAGAATCCAGTAATGCCGTTTATAATCCATATTTCGGCCGGTAGAAGAAGGAGGGACTCACATCATTGTTCGTGATAATATCAATGATGTCTTTGTGCACAAAGGGGAAGTAGAAGATTACGTTAGCACTTCTGAATAATAGAAGAATATTCAGGATGCTACACATGCAGAGAGACGAAAAAGGTATGTATCTTCTTGTCTAACTCCAGGGAAGATGTTAAATAAGCAAATTTCCCAAAATGTTGGAGTTTTCCTTTAACAGGTTAAAGAAGACTGGTCCGGCCCATGGGGACAATAACTTGTGATTGCGGGCTTTACAAATAAATTTGATTTGATAACATTATGGATAGTACCACTACCACAGTCCATCCATAATAACCTAGCAGGGATGGGAGAGGTGTGTGTGTGCGTGTGCGTGTGTGCGTGTGTGGGGGGGCAGGGGCAGATCGGGGCAAAGGCACTTGCCCATATTGCCTCTTTCAGATTGAGCAAACATTTCCCAAGGGACATCCCAGCAGTAATTTGAAGCAAAAACCACAAGGGTAGAAGGGCAATCAAATGATCAGTCTGAAGAACACTTCTGTACCTTGAATTTGCCAAAGGGCCATAAAGGGGAAATTCCTTGCTCTATATGAGCATGGAGCGACAATCCCAGCCCAGGTCATACACTCTAGACTAGGCCTATCTGTTGGACGCTGGAGGGTGCATTTAAAATGTACCTATCTCAAGCCCCACCCTATTTTCTCGACCCTCCAATCGGAACTGTCGCTTCGGACAAACTTTGTTTGCCTGAGGGAAGCAACTGTTGTGATCTAAGGGAGCCTGTGCAGGGTTTCATTTGGAAAACATGTATTCATTGTTACACCCAAGTCTCAACAAATCGATATATATTCAATTACATACAACGTTGCGGGAAGAAGATCTCACAAAACATCAGTGTGAAGCCAGGAGGATCCCTGCTGCATCTCCACAGGCATGAACTCCACTTGAAATTCTGGAACATCAGCACTTCTACAGACAGACTGGCCACTTAGCCAACCAATGGCCCCGGAGGAGATAAATCAAAGGCCTATCCCAGGCACGTCCACAGTCATTTGCTCTAGGACCATCCAGCTGTTGGGTTCAAAACTAATGGTTGATTGTACTCCATGGCATCTTGGCGCAGGGAACGATTCAATTTCCCCATGATGAATGGCCTGAGGGAGCTGGACCTCAGACAGAGGGCTGAACCTTACTTCAAAAAAGCCTGTGACAGCGCAGAGTAAACAGTAAGGCAAAACAGTAAAAACACAACCATTAATTCTCAATATAGCTCGGGTTCTGCTTCCTGGCTGAGAAAGAATTGATCATCCCCCTCGCTTTTCTTTTTGTGTTCTATGGTTCTTTTCAAAGGAACAAAATTATAGACATTGGAGTGGGTCATTACTATAAAATTGCTAAATTCACGTTTTGTTCTCTGACAGGCTCTACTCGTGATAACACCTACTTTTGGGGAAAAACAAACGTTCATGATTGTATTTGACCCAAATAGATCGTTTCCATTTATTGAAAAAAATTACTTTGTTAGGGCATATAGATAGATAGATAGATCAGATCAAATACATCAAGTTAAGTCAACCAACACTTGCATTTGCACCATTGTCACAAGTTATGTTTTATCCATTTTCAGGCATGCCCCTTCAGGACGCCTGATTGCTTTTACCAAACGGTTCGTGTTTCCGTGTTCCCGTTTTGCGCTCCGATTGGCCACGCACGTTTCTGGTCATGTGACATGTGCGCCCAATCGTGTGACGGCAAGTTCTTTGACGGTTAAGCTTAGGCGCTCTTTCGAAGTTGGTTAAGGTTAGAGTTTGTCTTAGAGCATGGCGATAGAACGCCAGCCCTGATTCCAAACTCTAACCTTAACCAACTGCGAAAGAGTCGCCTAAGCTTAACCAGTGATAAACTAGGCGTTAGGTCGTTTGCAGGCTGTTCGACGCGGAAATGGGTAAGACACTGCTCGTTGTGCGATTGGGCGCACATGTCACATGACCAGAAACGTGCATGGCCAATCAGAGCGTAGAAACACGAACCGCTTGGTAAAAGCATAGACGCCTTCAGGACAGACTAAATGGTCTTTCACCATTCAGAGGCATGATATTTCCCTCATTTCCCTACCTGGATATTTAATATTAGCCTACAATCATGGATCTACAGGTGACCTGACACTAAGAGGTTATTACTATTTCTGATACTTGATAGTCTTCAGCATGACTTTCGTCTGTTTGATTTGTACTAAGTTGTTTAGATTGTGATCTACACCCCTGTTAATTCCCTACAACACAGCGCAGTGCTGATGACACAATGACGTCAGTCTGATGTACAGTATGACAAAAAAAACAGGTGCATTTGAGCAGTGGAGGATTGGAGTAATTGTTTTTTCTCTTGTTGGTGGTCATTGTGTTCAAAGTGTGGCATGTGTTCTTTTCATTGTCACTTTCATTGGTTCATTGTGAACCATTTTCACCAGTTGTGATAAACAACTCTGTTGCTCCGTGTTATGTTGTGTCCGGTCGTCTCATTGTTCATTTTGTGAGATGATTTTGTCTTGCGATCTAAATTAAAGGTGGTGAAAAGAGAAGCGCTGTTTTCTTACCTTATTGTGGGAGACAGGGCTTTTGTTTTGTGGTTCCAAGGCACTTTCATGTGATGATTTTAAATACCGTAATTCCTCTAATAGTAACCCCGGCTTGTATTTGTTTCAACTGTAGCGGGTACCAGGCTTGTATTAGGAGGAGGCCTGTATAAGAGGGAGGCCTATATTTCAAATTTTCAAACGGATCATAATGAATAAATCAACATTTTGTGTCAGTTTGAACCCAGTAAAATGTACTGGGTTCATTTATTGAAACCAAGTACTGTATGAAATAGTAAACAGTGCAATTACAGGTGGTCACTGGTAATTTCAACGTTTTCAAAGTGAAATCAAGTAACTAGCTCAGTATGCAGCTCAGTATATTAGTAACCCGGCTTGTATTAGGAGGCCGGCTTATAATTTCTTAGCTCAAGAGCGCACCCGGCCATTAATAGAGACCCGGCTTGTATTTGAGACCCGGTTACTATTAGAGGAATTACGGTATACAAACATTTACAAATGCCCCGACAAAGACTAGCTAGGTTGGCACTGTCTTTGTTGTGATTGTTCTATTTATTTTGACACAATTTAACTTTCGTACAATACATGCTGCCAATCTGAGCATGACATAAAGACAAAATGGCCACCGTGTGAATATGGTCAATTAAAATCATCACACAAGAGTGCCTTTGAACCCTAAAAGGAAGGTCTGTCAGAACAGTGGTTCTCTTTTCACTGCCTTTGATGTAATCAAAATGCATCTCAGTTAAATGTATAAGTGGATAATCGAGAAATATTTAATTGTCTTTGTTGTTGAGTTAAAAACACACAGGAGGGCAAGAAGGGGGGTGGGGGCAAATCAATGGTGCATTCCATTGAAGTGGGAACTAGGACAAATCGAGCCTCCTACTAAGAAGAAAGCAATGGAACGGTCCTCGAAGTCGGAATTCCAAGAAGGAAACTTTTGGTTGGTCTGTCCACTCCAACCTTTTCCCAGCTGCAGTAATCTGACGATATTTCAACATGGCGGCATACACTATAAACTGTAAAAAAAACAATAGTTTGAGCAACATTGAGCAAACTGAGACCACTGGTGCTTCAACATGTCACTTCATTGCTATAGCCTCAAATGATCTGGTGAGACACAATACTAAGGCAGTGATTAAAAAAGTGTTGCTTTAATCTTTAGAAGACGATTGAAGCTAGATTCTTATCAATACTGGTGTGGTACCCTAATATAACCATTTGTAAGCATATTGTGCTCAGAAACCATCCACACAAACTGTCACAGTTCCTACCTGGCTACTCCCTCCCTCTCTCTCTCTCTCTTTCCCAGTTAGTCGTGTTATTCTGCTCTCTTTCGTATTGTTCTTTAGTCCATTGTGCTTCGACCGTGTCTAACCCTTGTTCTCATCCTTCC
Organism: Notolepis coatsorum; assembly: GCF_963971535.1. Lineage (NCBI taxonomy): Eukaryota > Metazoa > Chordata > Actinopteri > Aulopiformes > Paralepididae > Notolepis > Notolepis coatsorum. The sequence goes on along the minus strand of NC_140166.1, from coordinate 174,026,591 downwards.
TACCTGGCTCTTCCCCGTTCTCTGGCTCCCGACAAAAAGTGCTCTGACCCCTGCCTGCCTGACGACTCTCTTTGCCCTACTCCCGGAACGTATGAGGACCTGCACCAGTTTTGATCCCTGCCTGGCTAACTACCCTGTACCCACTTTAACCCCTGCCTAGCTGACTATCCCGTACCCGCAGGGCTGGACTGGTAATCTGGCATACCGGGTATTTTCCCGGTGGCCGACGCATCTTTGGGCCGTTATATTTTTATTTATAAAAAATTAAAAAAAACATACTAGGCTGGGACAGCGGCCCATTGGTACTGACTGACACTGGGCTGGCCCAATCACATCTCTTCTCTTACTAAGCACCCCCCCCCCCCCACTTGATAAAGATGCACGAAAAGGCTGTATAATATACAACACCTGTAGCTCAACTGAAAAAACAGCTTTTTTTATTTGATTAGATTTTTATTTGGAAATAAAAAACACATAAAAACTAATTATCTTGACCAATTTGTATTCCTGAAGATATCACCTAAAAGCATGAATTAAAACACTTATTTCCAAGGTGGTCCTCGATGGAAGACATAAAAACATAAAAACACAGCACATATAGCCTACTCAACTGCAAATTTTTGCTCAACTGCAAAAATGTATGCCTACATTAGCTTACAGGGAAAAACACATCCACAACAGGCAGCAAAGTTTATTTTAGTATCTATTAGGATATATATGTTATGGATTACTTACTGTTATAACTTATTACTATCTGTGGTAGCTACACAAATAGTTTTTCTGCTGCCCATTGAGCATGCACCGTCACGTGGTAGGCACATTAACCCTTTAATCGCCAATGACGTGTTAAGACGTCATTCCTCGCCATGCGTAATCTGCCAATGACGTTTTACAGCGTCTTTGAGATCAATATTTCAAAAATCTGTCATGGTAATCATATTTCACCGACGGATCCTTGACGGGTGCTGGGGATCTCCACTCAACTCTCCAACGGTTCAATATCGCCACCTGGTGGCCGATCGCCAAACCGGAAGTTGGTAAGTGGGGCCGGAAGTGCTTGGTGTCCCCCCTATTCCGTCCGCCACTCGCGATCGCTCGCAGGACTCCATCTTGACACACTGGATAATCGATCGGTTGCCATAACTCAATAAACAACGTTATTTGGACGTATATATTATTATACAACCCGGAAATGGTTCATCTAGATCAACATCCCATAATAGCGAACTTTTTGCTCCACTCTCATCGCCCAACGCTACGAGGAGACTGGGGTGAGTTTCAGCGTTTTTCTTTACCATTTTCGATACAAACTGCTCTGATCAATATATCACCTATACTACATAAATCATTTAACGTTGGTCATTGAATTATAAACGACCCCCCACCCCTCCGGTCACCAGTAGATGATGAGTCATGACGTTTAGGACCTTGTACAATTGACATTTTTAATCTGGCGTCAATCGCTATCAAACTGCATTTGATGATCTAATATATGCATAAATGGCTATAACTCACGTTCTATGAATTACTGCAGAAAACGATAAAAACATATTTATACTCTGGACGGCAGGGCTCCAGACTAACTTTTTTCACCACCGTCCCAGAACCGTCCCGAAATACAATTTTAACCGTCCCAAAGTGAATGTAACCGTCCCAAAAATTAAATGTCGTTTCTTTACTTTGGTTTTGTCGTCTATAGTTGTTATTGCCATAAGAAACACCATTCAGAGAAGGGGAGAATAAATTGATTTAGTCAAAAGGCTCCCAGGTGGAAAGATTTCACAAGAATAATTATGATTAAAAATAAATATATATATATAAAAAAAAAAGTGTTTAACAAGGTGCTAGTATAGGGATATTTGGTCACGGTGCTGTTATAGTCAACCAATTGGAGCCATGTTGATTATTCCTTCCATATGTAGCAACCTGGAAAATATACCTATTATCCAGATGTGCTGACTTGCCTTTCTATCTCCCCTGATGCACCAAGACATTCTAATTAGTCTCCACTAATATTCTCTCGTTCATTGATGCTCGCCCCTCCTTGTTCTACTCACTGGAATATGGATTATGAACAGGATTACTGGACCCTACTCTATCAGCCTCTTCCCTGTGACTAGTTGGCGGCGCCAGCAGGGGGCGGTGGCAGGCAGAGAGCGTACGTGAGAGACGGAGAAGGAAGTGGACGGAAGTGCGAGGAAGCAGCCTCTTCGACATTGGACTTGGATCGGTTCGGTCGTGTCTGGAGAGCCCCGTATTGAACCTGAGTATATTACGGGTTATCCTATGAATGTACTCGTAGTGGAGCCTTGCATGTTTCTCCCTGAATATCCCTAGTGATATACCACGAGTTATCCTAGAATAAGAACGGTATAGCAGAGTTGGGCTTAAGTTAAAGTTATTCCCTCTAGCGAGGCGCCCTGCCAGCGTGGCGCGAAGAGAACCGGTGTTTAGGAGCACCCTGCGTTATGATATATCCCGTCTAGCAGAAGGGCTGTTTGGGACCCAGAGTTTAGCTGCAGTGTGAGTGAGGGCAAGTTAGATCCGCGTGTCGACCCAGCACCAACTCTACAACCAGTCCGCCCCGGCTGTCTACAACCAGATCTGCACCCGGCTGCCTTCAGAGACCGACAGAGGTCGCTACCACCCAGCACACGCTCTCAGCCCAACACTGCCCTCTGCTCCAACCCCGCCGAGAGCGTTCAACGCCATCTTGCCTTCCGGACGACGGTGGCACGGCGAGGCCGCCATTTTGGATGAGTACAAATGAGCATCTATGCTCCGGAGCTATTACACCGTACACAGTGTGGTGCAGCCTGCGGGCGAAGTTCTGTATCACACTAGCTCCCGCTCAGCGTCTCATTGCATATATCTCGCTTCAGCATATATACACTGAATACATTTCAAAATGTACCTTTAAATGCCAGCATTCATCTGGCCACACCCCCATCCGCTTACCTACATAAGCAGGGGTGGTGCCACACACTCATCTCCTTCTCAAATTTCATCACAAGCAACGTGTTGCTCATATGCCCACTTGACGTGGAGAAAAATATTGGCTGGAAGAGCAATGTTTACGAGGAAAGGTAGAACAAGGAGATACGTTGACATCATATCTTTATTTTCTCTCTCACTATTTTCGAGAAAATACGGCGATATTGGCTTCGTCACTGGAGTGTCTGGAAGATGGTGATCATTCTAAAATCCTCCACCGGTTTTCGTATTGGGAGCACGCCGCTGCATGCCTCTCAACTGCAGTTCCTTGCTGTGTTGGTTGGGGTGAAACATTTCAGGACACAGCTGAACTGTAGGACGCGCCGCTGTTGTGAGAAGCGGTGGGTTTCAGGTTGGTGAGTACTGTTTTGCTTGCGGCTCCACTTGTCTGTTAGTGCTATGGGGGCTAACTGACAATGTTTACGAACACAGGCCCCAGATTAAGGTCTTTTGTTCAGCCTCTTAGGCAGCAGCGGAAGACCTTGATCTGAAGCCCATTATAGTTTAACTAGTGGGCCACGACCATTAACACTGATGATCCCTGTGTTTTCTGGACGAGTGGATGTCTCTCTGTCACCGTGTTAGGCCCCATCTTTCATATCCAAATGAGAGTATTCCCTCACGAGTAGGGATGGGTATCGTTAGGATTTTATCGATACTACTACTCTTATCGATACTGCTTAACGGTTCGGTACTTTATCGATACTCTTATCGGTTCTTTTTGGTTCTTTTTTTGCAAGAAAAAAAGACAATTAATTAAGAACAGAATCAACATTGCTTTATTATTTATAAATACAACTTTATAAATAAGTATTATAAATAAATATAATTTATTCAGCAACAGCAGCAGCAATGTTCTTTTATATAACTTTATAAATAAATATAATAAATGAATATAATTTCTTCAGCAACAGCAGCAACAATGTTTTAAATGTGTCTGACTCTGAATTATAGACTTTTTATAATAAACAACAAATGCAAAAGGCTAACAGAACTGTGACACTCGTTCACCCTATCCTCTGTCATCCTTCCTCTAGCTGCTAGGGTGAAAGGACTTTGGGTGGTGGAGGGAGGTAGAGGGAAGGATGTGTGGTGGCCCTGGGCTCACTGGCCTGGGACACATTGGTGGCTGACGCCTCAGCTTGACGATCTATAAAAAGTTTAGATTGTAGTATTTGTAGCTAAACAATTATTTTGTTTATTAGCCTATTTGTAATAATTCGTTATTAGCCTAGGAAACTCCGTATCTTGGCTTACCGGCGGCAGTGGACGTGGATGCAGAGGGAACACTGCGCGCAAGGCAGTCGAATACGCGCATTTCTGCACACTAATATCATGTTTTGCCAACAGATGTTTTGATAAATTGCTCGTATTGCCACCCTTACTGGCAAATGTTTTGTTGCACTTGTGGCAACGTGCGTTGTATATCCATACTTTCTTTAGAACGCTTCGCTCTATCCGCCATCACGAGTCACGGTGCATGCAGACTCAGAGCTGTCTGTGTCTGTGTCTTCAGCACGGAGAACTTTCATTAAGGAGTACCCGTATGTAGCACTACTAGCGAGCGACTCGCGAGGAGTGTGTGTAATAATGACTCGCTGTGGCTCGCTTCTCGTGCAGAGACAGAGAGAGGATAGATCGTTTGCAACTTTTAAATAATAATAATAATAATAATAATAATAATAATAATAATAATAATAATAATAATAATTTCTCTAGAGTATCGATAGCAGTACCGAGGACGTCGGAGCTTATAAATACTCCGGTATTTTCTAATATAGTACCGGTTCCCGTTTAAAACCGGGGTCCGGGGGGCATCCCTACTCACGAGGAGATATGGGCATAGATGTTCATTAGCGGAAGATCTGTGTTCAAGTCAGCTACACAGGCCAGTTGGGTATTGTGCTGGCTCCGTCGGGTGTTGGTAAAATCACCGTTGTAAAACTGTGTTAACATCTTGTTTCTCTTTTCTCTTAAAAAGTGAGGAGGGTTTCAGAACGGCGGCCTGTCTGGGTGAGTGTTATATCATTGTGTACAAGTTCAGGTGATAGCTGCTTAGCTTACGTGCTAGTGGTGGCCTACTGTTAGCCAGTCAGCTGTTAGCTGCGGTGCTGGCCTGCTGTGATCACTAGGTGGCCTACCTAGGTTAGGCTAGGAAACGTTAGCTTGCTGCTATCGCTGCTTAGCTTACGTGCTAGTGGTGGCCTACTGTTAGCCAGTCAGCTGTTAGCTGCGGCGCTAGCCTGCTGTGGTCACTAGGTGGCCTACCTAGGTTAGGCTAGGAAACGTTAGCTTGCTGCTATCGGCCGAGGCCCAGCGCGGGGTGGCTCTGGCCCCTCGCGCGCCGCCGCGGTTCCCAACTCCCCTCTCCCTCACGGGGAGAGGCGGGGGGGGATTCGAAGCTCCCCTCTGGTCGCGTGCGCCGTTCGCTCGACGTCTCGCGGGCAGGGGCGGTAGCGCCCGACGGTTAGAACGGCCGTTAGCTTAATGCTACACTGTTGAACGTGCTTTGATTATAACATGTTTTAAACACTCTTGACTACGATGTCATCTTTGACAGAGGATGTTCGTCGACCCTGCCCTGAGCCAGGACGGCAAGGACTGCGTCAACAAAGGGGACCGTAGCGACGGGTTGGAGCGGCGACGCTGGCCGGGTCGACAACACAGAACGGCTGTGTTTACTTCGGTTCCTTGAGACTGCACTTCGCTTGATCTACGCTCCGGGTAGGCAAGGTTTGGCCAGACCTTGTACACTTCTTCTGGCTTTCCCTTCTAAATGTTTTGTAAATAACGATGTTTTCCAAAACGAGTGTTGCTGCACTACATTTAGGATACGACGCAAGTTATGTGTGAATTGTCTTGTCACTGGTATTTAGCTTCTCCATGCAAATCGGGTTGTTGTCACAGATGTGAAAATTATCTGGTTTGTTGTGTTGAGAAACATGTGTGTTTATATGTACCGTGTACTCACAACTAAGGGGGTTAACTAACCTATAAAGCTATGCTTAGTGACAAATGAGTAAAGAATGATTCTTTTCTCAGCCTGTAATGACAATGAACAGTGTGTTCACATATTAACAGGTTTTCCTGTTTTAACTGGCCGTATTAAGGGTAAAGTAGGAGGATTGTGTTTCCCCCCGGTTCCCTGGGGACGTCTTCATCCTCCTCTCAGACATGTTGTTGCACTACATTGTGTCACTGTGTGGTAGGGATGCGATGTAACCCTTAGCTTGATTGCTGAGGTTGTGCTACAACTGCTGGAGAAACTTTATTTTCCTAAAAGAAAAGATTGTTTGGTCGCTTTCGTGTGTGCTTAGCAAGGCCTGTGGCCGATACTAATCGAGAATTAGTGTTTTTGCCATTTTTTGTAGGTGATGATGGGTTGTGTGTGTCATGTGACCTACAACTGGGTTGGACTGGCCACAGAAGCACATGTGTAAGTTTGGTACCGGGGCTCTTGGAGAGCCCTCTATTCTGTGTTTTTTCCTTAGTAAAAATCAGATAGCAGGTTAGCTCATGCGCTGTGTGAAGCTGTCAGACGCTTCATGGAGCTGACTATGACTGTGTCATACTCTCTTTTTGTCATTACATCGTATCATGGGTGTGGGGTCGTAAAAGGGTGAACTGGTAACCTTTCCTCCCCCTTTTTTCTGTTGGTCAGGGGTAAACCCACCTGTCCTTCAAGGTTCCTGTCACGTTGCGGTTCGGCACGTTACAGGGTGAGGGGGGGGGGGGGGGGGAGTTTCCTGGTCCCACGGCCTGGAATATTGGGCGTGTGCACCGCAGAAATTCCCCCGCCATAGAGTACGTCACCGTGCACGTCTCTGTTGGTAGGACTTCCGTGTGCTGTTCAGGTCCATGTGATGGATCTGTTTCGGGGGGTGGTCAGGGCTCCTCCTCACCAAGCTCCTATTCGGGCCTTCTGTGAGTTGGGACTCCTTCCGTGAGGAGGGAGCCTCCTTCAGAGTACAGAGCCTCCTCCTCAGATTGTCAAGGTGAGTGGACCCTCTAGAAGGAGTCCTACTCTATTGTGTATGTATTAGATTCAATTCGATTATTGAGTGTGTATGGGTTCAGTGCCTCCTCCCCGGAGAGCCCTAAAACCAATTTTTTACATGGCTCAAGGTGCAATATATTCTTTTCAATCTGTACAGCCCGCGTGGGAAGTCTCTCTGGGGATTCCCGTCTCCTTCCTATGGGAGGGTGGTGGGATGTAAAAATGTGAATTTTTTTTACCCCCGGCTGTGTAGACTGGGATGCATACTGTTACAAAGGGTCAGATTAAACCGAATATATATATTTATTGCCTGAGATCCCATGTATAGTATTTGTATATCGTTTGATATCCCCTGTATATTCCTTGTACAATATGCACTGAATATCCCTTTAGTCTAGCAGGACGGACCATGGTATTCGTTCCCCTATTGGAAGCGATCCCCTGGCCCCAGGTACCAAGTAAAGCCTTACCCCCTCGAGCTGACTTCAAAGGTACCGACGAGATATGTCTGTACATGCCCGCTTTCGCCCACGGCTACGAGACCGAGAGGCGACAGAAATGAGATAGGCACTATTTGTCCGCCGTGGATATAAATATGGCGCAAGAATACAGAACCCCCCTTGCAGTTCCCGTTCAGTTCGCCTTCAGTTCAGTCTGGTTCAGTTACCGAGTAAAGCCTTACCCACTACGCAACGTGCGGTACAGCAGGGCTCGCATTGCCCCAATATAGTCTCGTGTTATCCTAAATACGTCCGTTTGTCGTATCGTTCTCTATTCATTAGTAAACCTTCATTACGAGTCAAAGACCACGTGGAGTGAGTAATTGTGCGTCGACATAGAGCACTTATTGCCCGTGCTAATAGGATAGACCAACGTCAAGTTCAACTCTGAACCACCGCGCACTACCGCGCAACACGGAGGATTTACCCCGCCATCAGAGCCACTTTTCCGGCAAGGATTATTCTTCAGTGCTTTGACTGTGGCGGCTGGAGCAGAACCGTCTGCGCAGACGACAGCCACCTCCCTACCTAGAGGCATACTCTGTCAGTCCAATACCTAGCTTTAAAGGGAAGTTAAACGCGGAAAAAGTAGAAAGTAAAATTATGTCTGACCTTAACAACCAGGCTACCCCGCCAACAGAGGCCCTAGTGGGTTCTAATGTAACTGACCAAGCTCACGGTGGGGACCAGGAGGGAACTGACACGACTTTACCCCCAGACACTACCCAAGAAGTAGTCCCCGACCAGCCCCGGGAGGAAGACAACCCTAAAGAGACGCGCACCCAGGAGACGGATCTCCGCGGTACGCAACCGGAGAACGGATCTCCAACCAGTACTGCCGGGAGCCGATCGCCCCGAACGGCGTCTTCCCCCAGCGAGGCGGACAAGATGCTGGCGCAGGCACTCATCGCCACCCTGGCAGCCTCCACCGAACGCGATCGACTTCAAGCGCAACAGACGTGCGAGCGCGAACATTACGCAGGTGAGCGAGAGCGCTTCCAGGCGCAACAAAGGAGCGAGGACGACCGAATAAGACTGGAGACCAGACGCCTCCAGACAGAAGAGAACATCGAGCGAAGCCGCGCCGACGTCGCAAATGCACAGCTCCACGCCGCCCATGCCAGCGCCAATGCCCAGCGCGACGTCGCCAATGCGCAGCGCGACGCCGCCAATGCCCAGCGCGAAGCAGCGCGCGATGCAGCCCATGCCCGGCGCGAGGCAGAGCGCGATTGGATGCAGGCGGAGCTGATGGACAAACTGGTTGCCATGGCGACACCCCCTCACTCCGCACGGAGCTCTCAGAGATCGTCCAGACACGGGTCTAGGACACATTCCCCTACCCGACGAAGCCCCCCTTCACCCCGCCTACAGGAGGATCCTGTCCACGTCTCCGAACCCCCTCCCCAGCCGGTCCATATGAGACCCAGCAACCGGGTAACGGAACCGGACCACGCCGAGAGACTGAACAGACGACTCCAGGTCCTAGCAGAGGGAGATGAGGAGGAGGAGGGGTGTCAAGCCGACCAGCAGCAACGTGCTCTGGCCCAGGAGGCCCAGTACAGCCCCGACCCGCAGCCACGTACTCAGGACCAGGAGGTCCAGTACAGCCCAGAAGTCAGCCCCGAGGCCCTGCGCTACAAACCCCCGACTCAACTCACGGGTGAGTTTGACGCACCGTCAGCCCCGAGGAACAGCACCTGGGTACCCGACCTTCGGTACCCACCAAGTACCAGCCCAAGACGACACGCCAGAGGAGACTCGCCTAGGAGGCCTCTCCCCCAACGCTCACCGATGTATCAGTCACCCACAGCGTCATACATTGCCACGCCGTCAATCCCAGACTTCGTCTATGAGAATCGAGCACAGTACACGGAGCTCCGGATGTGCCTAGAGACAATGATGGTGGATGTCGCTGATGAACGCCACAAGTATGCAATATTACTGAAGCACCTGAAAGTACCGCGAGCGCACAATATAGCGCTGGCCTACGCCTCCTCTTCGACACCATACACAGCGGCCCTTGCAGCGCTGGACCAGAGATATGGACGTATATGGGATTACGTGATAGAAGAGATAAGGCATATTGACCGCCTACCCCCAGCCACAGACAATCGAGCACTGGACGACCTGTCCATCAGAGTGCAGTCCCTGGTAGGGATGCTGGGAGCGCAGAGGGAAAAGGGTAGGCATAAACTATACGCCAACTCAAATGTAGAGAGGATCTTGGAGAAGCTGCCACCCGCCCGACAGGAGCGCTTTAGGCGGCAGAGAGACCACCGAGACCCTAATGGCCCCGAACCGAACCTCCTCGATCTAGCCGACTTCCTGGCGAGAGAAGTCAGCAGCTTACGGCTAGATACATTCGGACGGAGCACCCCTGGCTCCAGAGAAGGAACCAGGAGAATAAATGATGGAAGAAGATCGGTGACTGTTATGCACCAAGCCGAAGCAGTACCGCAGCACTCCAACCACAACACCCCCTCGACGAAAGAGGACCAGTGGAAGATTGAGTGCCAGTACTGTGAGGGAGAACATCGGCTCCATCAGTGCGAAGATTTCAAGAAGCTGACCACGGATGATGTGAGCCAGTGGGTCAAGGACCACCGCCGCTGCTTCCGCTGCGCGCGCAGCCACCTAGCAGCTGAGTGCCACCTGAAGAAAAAGTGCAGCAGGTGCGGTGGCACCCACCTGGAGGTCCTGCACGACATCAACAAGCGTCACCCAGGACAACAGAGTGGGCCCGTCGCGGTCATGTACCACGCCGAGGCGGTGGCACCAGAACCAAAGTTCCACCAGACCGCTCCCTTCTGTCCCGACTGCTACGGCAGACACTGGCGGACAAGGTGCGACTCGTACCACATAGAGTCTACGTCACCACCCACAGGAGTGCTCCACATTGACCAGCACAGCGAGACCCCCCGAGTGCTCCTCAAAGTGGTCAGAGTGCTCCTGAGCCACGGGGACAAAGTCATGGACACTTACGCCGTCCTTGATGACGGGTCAGAGAAGACCCTTCTGCTCGCGTCCGCTGCGGCCCAGCTGGGACTGCGGGGGAGCGAGAACCAAATGACGATTCGGACAATAAGAAGAGATTTAAAGACGATAAAGGGCGAGAATGTCTCCTTCACTATCGCAGCAAGCGGGCAGCCAGAGCGACGGTACAAGATCACGAATGCTTTCACCAGCCAAGAAATAGGACTCTCGCAGTACACCTACCCTGTCACCAAGTTGATGGATAAATATGTGCACCTGCGTCAACTACCTATCCCGCTCATAGACGGCGTCACCCCGACCCTGTTGATAGGCTCCGACCATGCAGAACTCATAGTCCCGATTGACTGGGTCCATACAGGCCCCCGAGGCTGTCCTGCAGCAGTCGAGACCCGCCTAGGATGGACATTGCAAGGCCCCCTCGCTAAATCTCTCAACCGAACAGCAGCCACTAGCTGCTTCCACTCCAGAGCAACAGAAGAAGACACCGGCCTCTCCCCCATACAGCAGAGGCTATTGACATTAAGCGAGAGGCCCGTGAAAGAACCGTGGGTACCAGAGGGAGTTCGGAACTCCACCCCCCTCAGCTGCGCTTCAGGCGTAGCTGACCTCGAACCCAGCACCCCAAGCGACTCCTTGACGGGGCGGCCGGGACCGGCCCCTCCTCACACGGGGTACAGAGCGAACAAGAGAAACAGACGGAGGAGGAGAAAGCACAGCCAAGCCCAGATCAAAGCAGTCTCAGGCCCGCTTCCTCCTAAGCCCCCCTTCATCCCGTCCAGCCGTCATGACCATAGACCAGTCACCACCCCGAGCTGCGTGGCCGGCCGGCCGCGTAAGCAAAGTGACCACTGGTACCGACGGAAAGGTCAGAGTGGCAGAAGTGCTCGGCCAAGGGCGGATCTACAACCGACCCGTGGCGAGGCTGATCGAGCCGCCAAGGCTCCCCGACTTGCCTAATGACGACCATGACCCCTGACTTTGTGAACTGACCGACCCCTCACAGACATTGAGTAGTGGACAGTGCGGTTAATCTGTCCCTGCTTAGCTAATTAGGTGGGACTAATTAGGGGGCGGCTGTTACAAAGGGTCAGATTAAACCGAATATATATATTTATTGCCTGAGATCCCATGTATAGTATTTGTATATCGTTTGATATCCCCTGTATATTCCTTGTACAATATGCACTGAATATCCCTTTAGTCTAGCAGGACGGACCATGGTATTCGTTCCCCTATTGGAAGCGATCCCCTGGCGCCAGGTACCGAGTAAAGCCTTACCCCCTCGAGCTGACTTCAAAGGTACCGACGAGATATGTCTGTACATGCCCGCTTTCGCCCACGGCTACGAGACCGAGAGGCGACAGAAATGAGATAGGCACTATTTGTCCGCCGTGGATATAAATATGGCGCAAGAATACAGAACCCCCCTTGCAGTTCCCGTTCAGTTCGCCTTCAGTTCAGTCTGGTTCAGTTACCGAGTAAAGCCTTACCCACTACGCAACGTGCGGTACAGCAGGGCTCGCATTGCCCCAATATAGTCTCGTGTTATCCTAAATACGTCTGTTTGTCGTATCGTTCTCTATTCATTAGTAAACCTTCATTACGAGTCAAAGACCACGTGGAGTGAGTAATTGTGCGTCGACATAGAGCACTTATTGCCCGTGCTAATAGGATAGACCAACGTCAAGTTCAACTCTGAACCACCGCGCACTACCGCGCAACACGGAGGATTTACCCCACCATCAGAGCCACTTTTCCGGCAAGGATTATTCTTCAGTGCTTTGACTGTGGCGGCTGGAGCAGAACCGTCTGCCCCGCTGCTGCTGTGGGAACTACACATCTACCGTGAGGACCTCCACTCGAGTCCGTCTCTGCCGGAGCAGAGACCCCACGGCGTTACCTGCGTGGCGCGCACCCTGGGACCAGCAGCTGCTTTCCCCGCTGAGCCAGGGAGTAAAGACCGCTCCCCCTGCAGGTGCCTCGCTGAGGACCAGTGGACTAATTGACTTGCATAGAGCTTTGGCCCCCTCTGCTGGCTTACAACCGGTAGTACCCCTATCCCAGAAGATCCATAGATCTAATTACTTAATATCCATTATTGATTTACATGCACATTCTATTTGCCTTATAAGCGCAACTAAGTAATGTAATCTAATCCCTTTTATGTAATAAATATTCTAACCGAGTATTCTGTGTGGAAAACCGTGTTATTGTCGAGTGTTCTAATCTAATAATACTCATGTACAGTATTGGCCAGAAGTACATAGACGGTAGTGATTAATGATATCAGTACTTGATTAATACAGTCAGGGAATTGTACCCCTCAGTTACACATACTGTTGGTGCTTCCTTCTTTTCTATTAAAAAGAGTTGGAGTTAGGAAGTATCACACCCCTCTTGTCGTTCCCCTGGGCGCTTTGGGGATTCAATGACAGGTCTAAATAGCCTGTTCATTGATGTGGGTGTGTCCCGACGCACGTATAGTGCTAGCTCGGTGTTCTGTAAACAGGCGACTGACTGGCACGCCTTGGTTGCTTGAGGTTAAAACGGCGTTTTTATAAAGCAACTGGGATGGAGGTTTTTCCTCTTCCGACGACCAAATCCGACGACCTGGTTTGGTTATCGACGGATTCTCGTTCATATCTGGGGGATGATGACGGAATGGATCTGAACATATGTAGAGGGGTCTCACGCCCTGGGGGTGGGCCACCGGGCGCGGTTCGCCCGAACGTCTGGGTGGCGCCTTCTTTTCATGTTTAAGATCAACACGCATATCTGCCCCTTCTCCTGGAGTAGGCATGTCGGCGTGGTTAGGGCACGGGACTGGTTCTGGTCACGCTGGTCCGGATCAGTTGAACCCGTTGTCCGCCGGGGATGCAGATCTGCTGTTCTGGTACCCTGAGGGACTTGGGCTTTTTTCAGGGGGAAAAATGCCAGGTCGGTCCGGGTGTCACAGGGTTAAGCACTATGGAGACCCTGGTTGGGTAAATTTTTTACTCAGCACTGTCGTAATGGCTTACGGCCATGCCAACCTGTACACGCTCGATCTCGTCAGATCTCGGCCGCTACACAGGTTGGTCCTGGTTAGTACTTGGTTGGGAGACCGCCTGGGAATACCAAGTACGGTGTACTTGGGGCTGGTTCTCCTGGGCGCCTTGGGGATTCAATGACAGGTCTAAATAGCCTGTTCATTGATGTGGGTGTGTCCCGACGCACGTATAGTGCTAGCTCGGTGTTCTGTAAACAGGCGACTGACTGGCACGCCTTGGTTGCTTGAGGTTAAAACAGCGTTTTTATAAAGCAACTGGGATGGAGGTTTTTCCTCTTCCGACGACCAAATCCGACGACCTGGTTTGGTTATCGACGGATTCTCGTTCATATCTGGGGGATGATGACGGAATGGATCTGAACATATGTAGAGGGGTCTCACGCCCTGGGGGTGGGCCACCGGGCGCGGTTCGCCCGAACGTCTGGGTGGCGCCTTCTTTTCATGTTTAAGATCAACACGCATATCTGCCCCTTCTCCTGGAGTAGGCATGTCGGCGTGGTTAGGGCACGGGACTGGTTCTGGTCACGCTGGTCCGGATCAGTTGAACCCGTTGTCCGCCGGGGATGCAGATCTGCTGTTCTGGTACCCTGAGGGACTTGGGCTTTTTTCAGGGGGAAAAATGCCAGGTCGGTCCGGGTGTCACAGGGTTAAGCACTATGGAGACCCTGGTTGGGTAAATTTTTTACTCAGCACTGTCGTAATGGCTTACGGCCATGCCAACCTGTACACGCTCGATCTCGTCAGATCTCGGCCGCTACACAGGTTGGTCCTGGTTAGTACTTGGTTGGGAGACCGCCTGGGAATACCAAGTACGGTGTGCTTGGGGCTGGTCATGCAACAACGCCAGCTTACGCCCCTTCCGCCGGGGCGGCTGTGTTCAGCTGTCCCCTCTGGCGCCTGTCTCGTCCGCAGTCTCCAGGCTAGGGTTAACAGCCTGTTGCCTGGTTTTTCCCCGGTGCGCTGCCTGCTTCCGTTGGTTAACCTTTTTTGTGTGCTTACGGCCATGCTGACTGCCTGTTCTGCAGGGTCAGTGTGCCAGGCGGTGTACTATTGGGGGGACAGGGCCCGCTCGGCTGAGGGGCCTTTGTCCGAATACGCTGGCGATGTGGGGGGCGGGGTCACTAAGTGCCCACCTGGTGGGGTCTTGATGCTGGCATCATGGACTTCTCCGGGCCCCCGTTCCAGGGGGTCCAGTCCCTTTGGTGGGTCTGGGTCTTCCTTCGCGCTCCGCTGCTACGGCCTTGCCACGGGGTTGGGTTTGCCCTTGACCCCGTGATTCTGGGGGCAGTAACGAGGTTGTTCCCTCCGTTCGTTCCCGGGTGGCATGCGGGTTTTGCGTGTGTGTAGTCGTGGGGTCAAGCCACGGTCTGCTCACCCTGTGCGTTGAGTTGCTTGAGTGCCTCTTCGCACGGTCGGGTCCGTCGCCCTCCCGTGAAGCCCCCAATAGGGGGGGTGCCCTCCATTAGGGGGGGTCGGGGGGGCTCGGTCCTCCCTGATCTGATGGTTGTGGGGGGCCTCAGCGGGGTACATTTGTCGAGCTTCTAGCTCCCGCTCAGCTCCTATTATGCAATGAGACGCTGAGCAGGAGCTAGTGTGATACAGAACGTTAGGTTATGACTATAACCAAGTTCTGTTAACACTAGTGGACGCTCAGCGTCTAGACGCCGCTGCGGCCCTTGATTTTTCATTGTGGTGAAATTTGTTGGGAAGGAGATGAGTGTGTGGCACCACCCCTGCTTATGTAGGTAAGCGGATGGGGGTGTGGCCAGATGAATTCTGGCATTTAAAGGTACATTTTGAAATTTATTCAGTGTATATCAGCGTTTCCGTTAGAACATATTCGTGCCGGTCTGGGTGTCCTGCAAGATTTCTATCCCCGGACATATTCGAGAAATTCCGGTCAGCCTGGTTTTCCTTTTTACCGGCTGAATGCCACCATCGGCGCCAATGTTAACGTTAATATCGCCTAATCTATGTTTTAAATTATGGCTATGTGTCTAATCTGCCCATCGCATTATCAAAGACTATTTTCCAGTCAGTGCTGTCAAGGCTGTTTATCGCGTCGTTTCCGTTTCAGAGCATTTAGAAAAGGCCCCGTTTTCAGATAAAAAACAGCTCATTCTGGAGCATTCTATGAAAATCGTCTTTTAGTGGAATATTCCACAACGTTGATATTCGTCTGCCTTTTTATGAATCGTTTTCAAATAAACGCTAGATGATCAATATTATACGTGCACGCAAGCACATTCGGGCCGCGCACGGATAATCGCTCCGTTCATTTCCTCTCGGACTTTTACAGTGAAACCGAAAGAAGACATTTCACAAAACAGTTTATAACTTCATCAAACTTGTCATTATTATTAGACCTGCTTGTGCTTGGTTTCATGAAATATTTGTTAAGCTTAGCTTGTTTGGCCATCTCTCTCTCTCGCTCGTATACCTGTTTGTCGTTATGGTGGCCAGGCAGGCTCAAAAAAAGAAAGAAAAAAAGATTCACATCCGAGCGCCGCCATCCGCGCTTTATCAGAGTGAAGCAACAATGAAACAAAATGTAATGATTGTTTCGTTCATCGCATAGGCTATTTAATTTGAGCCTATTTTAATACAATTCAAATAATAAAATTGTGCTTAGAGAAATTATTTTCACCTGACATTATGACCGGAGAGATTTAAATATTCGGACTTCAACATATTTTGCCGGTCAAATACCGGTAATTACCGGCTAACAGAAACGCTGGTGTATATATGCTGAAGCGAGATATATGCAATGAGACGCTGAGCGTCCACTAGTGTTAACAGAACTTGGTTATAGTCATAACGTTAACGTTGCTACTACAGTTCATAAGGGGAACCCCAAACAATATATGCCGGCATTAAGATAGGACTTGTGTTTGGTATTTGTGGGCCCACCTTTTGATTTATTTTCATTTTCTTTGAGGGTGATAACATGTTTGCTCTTTAATAATATTTTCCCATTTAATTAACCCTTTCCCTTTGGGGAGGTTACAGACCTGGCGCATCATAAGCAAAGCTTTAGGGAGGTGTTATGCTTGCCATATAATTAAAGCCTGATAAGAGGTATTATACCGGGTACTGACCCAGACGTGGGTGAGGAGTCCAACACATTGACGTATATTAGCCCTGGCACTAACACAGAGGTGTGTGTAGAATATACGTAGACATGGTCTGTGTTGCTTGCATCCTTGTAACTAAACGGTAACAAATAACAGTAAAGAATTAGATGGGAGTTCTGTGTGCGTGTCCATTCCTGAGCCGTATTAACTCTTTTGGTGTGGGTAACATATATACTATTAACCCCTTCCTATTCAACCTTCCCTTTCCTACTGTAAGGTTTCTAGTGTCAACGAGGGAGGGTACTGCTTGCGGGGGGAACCAAGTTATTTATTTACAATCCAGTCACTAGGTGTGGGAGGGTGCTAGAGGAGTAATTGGGGGAAGTGAGAGCGTGTTGGGGAGTACTGCTGACCGCCCTGGAAGGGAGAGGAAGACCAGAGTACCGGACCAGGTTCGTAAATCCCGGGCCCCATCCACTCCCACTGCCAGCCTCCAGTTGACGCTCCAGACCCAAAGACGGAGGTGCAGCTAGCCAGAGTTCTACTGTGTCTCGCTACCCAGTGACTGTGCACACCCGTTCCCACGAAGCAGGGATAATCCACCCTGCTACACATAGGAAAATATATTTAAATGTATTTTTTTTTTTTTTTTTGCACAAATCTCTCCAACATTCCAAACATCTCTTTCCACATCATCATATTCAATTTCCAGGATTTGCCTTTTTCTTTTTTGTAAGAACATACAAAACATGTAAAGGACTCATACAAATACATTAATAACTGACATGGAAAATAAAAAAAGACTTACGAAAAAAGAAACATACTATACTATACATTATGCGTATACATTCCTGATATATATACCTTGCATGTAGACCGAACTACCTTCGAGCAGGTATGTGCTGCATCCTCTATCGGGATGCCACCCTTCTCCATATTGCATGTGAGAGAAAGCGCCCCAGACATATGCAGTTGTGCATGATAACATGCATGCACGCATGTCTCCGACACATGTATGTGGGTACGTGTATCACGTAAGCATGTGTACATGCCTCATATGTGTGTGTGTGCATCTTCCTGGTATGTGACTGTACTCCTATCTAGGGGTGGACGGTATGGTCTAAAATGTATATCACGGTATAATTTGAAGCATAGACGGTAACGGTATATATCACGGTATCATCGTTTTTGATAATTATTTTATATAATTTTTTTTTTTTTTTTTTATAAAATATATATACTGTATTATATAATTAGACTTGTACTTGTATTATCTGCGAGACATCGCCACCACGCAACAAGCTCCACTGTCTGTGTGTACTCTAGTAGCCTCCAGCTACAGCCAGGATTCTCCGGAGCTGCACCTGGACCTATACTCGAGTAGCCTCGAGCAGAGCTACGGCCAGGATTCTTCGGCGCTGCACCTGGACCCTATTGGCATAACGTTACTTAACTGTGCTCAGCAAGCCCTCAGCTCGAATACGCATCGAATCAGTGTTATAAGACATTGATATCAGAAGCTATCTGTAGCTACTGCTAGCCGGATATATAACGTTAATACAACGCCTCAGTGAATTATTTAGTTCAATGGGACATTTCGTTTTGAACGGTGAACTAACTTGCGCTAACGTGAGCTAACAGGTAGCATACACGTCTACTCTCTACTAGACTTTGTGGAGCGTCTGTTGATGTCAGGAGCTATCGGTAGCTGGCCGACTAGATACCGTTCGGTTAGACAATGCCTCATCATGTATTAAACTAAAAGTGAATAGTTGACTGGGTCATTTTGTAACGGTAGCTAAGCTAACGTTAGCTCAGGGAGACGCCGCCGTCCTCCCACTAGACTACTAGACCCGTGTTTACATGCGTGCGGTAGGGGCTGGCACGCCCACTGCGCGAAGCCTCCTAAATAACTTTTTCCAGTTCGCACATATCTATTATCTATGACTAATTCTATCTATTTTTAGGGGCAAATGCGAGTGAAATAGTCGCGCTGTGGTTACATGACGTCATTGCTATTTTAGAGCTGCCCTACCGGTTACACGGTATAGTCAAAATCCATACCGTAGAGCAAATTCATACCGTTTATACCGTATACCGTTTATACCGTCCACCCCTACTCCTATCTCTTGTGTGTGTTTCGTATCCATGTGTGCCTCTGCCCCCTATGTGAGTGTATATCTCAGATGTGTATATATATGTGCGTCTCAGCTACGTATGTGTGTGTCTCCTATATACATGTGCATCCCCCTTATGTGTCAGTGAAAGCTTATATTTCAACTATGTGTATATGTAGGTATGTGTATGCCTATTTCCTATAAATGAGTATGTGCATGTATGTGTGCCCCTGACGTGTATATCTTATCCTTGTGTATATGAGTGTGTGTAAACCTATTATGTACACATATGAATATGTGTATCCTAGATACTTGTATGCGGCTATACCTGCGCACATGTGAGTGTGATAGAGACAGTGACCGTTCCATAGACACACCATCCGGACATAAAATATATGTACATATATACACAATACATTATAAAGCACAGGTACCATCAGATCAAATCCCCTTTTTCATATTCATCCTTGATAATATTGTAATCCCATCTTAATCATTTGTCCCCAGACCGTTCAGTCAGGTGTAAAATGTATTTGTATTTTATTTTATTTCGTTTTAGTTTTTTTTGTTATTACAAATGTGTGTGTTTATGGTTGAAAATGTTAGAGATAAATAAAGATCAAATCAAATCTAACTGAATAAGTTATCCCACTTCTAACAAGAAAGAAAAACGTAGTTTAGCTTTAAACTATATAATGTCATTGCATCCAGAGATTCCACCTTTGATAACTAAAGTAATGACACTTGACTAGTAATGAAACATGTCCCTTAGATCGCGCTGTCCTCCTGGTCGATATTGATAACTGCTGCTAAATTCCAGCGGGCCCTCCTCACTGAATATGCCGGATTCATTGTGTAGCTGAAGTGAAGTTTGCCTATAGCCTGTCGTCTATTTCTCCGCGTTCGTTTATATAAATGTAACGTTATGCCAATTAACTCGCAATGGTAGTAACATTACGTGTTAGTATAGAATCGAATAGAAATCCTTTAATAATCCCGAGGGAAATTCGGCACTACAGAGCAGACTATGTATCGCTCACATTGAACAACAATAAACATTTATTTCAATAGGACTAAAATAGGAATAACAATATAATAATATTAAAAATAAGAATAAAATAGTGTGAACTATGGATTAATCAGTGGCAGTCTGATACGTTAGTCAGTAACGTTAGCTAACAATAAGCAGCTATAACTAGAACGCGTCGATAACTGTATACAGTTCCAATAGACTAACATTACACTTCTGTGATTTAAATGTGTCCTCACCTTAGACTCAGGGGTAGTATTGCTGGATGCAGTTCCCTGTTGGTCATTTTGGGTCTGTGTTTATCCTCTTCAAATAGTGCAGCATGTTTGCGGTGATCTCTTCACTGAGAGGATGCCACAGTATAGCGTTTTTTTTTTTTTATAACATTCTGATATTTTCGCGGTTCTTGTACAGTGGTCTCGTGCCGTGCGACTGTCAATTACCAGCTGTTATTCACTGTGTCAACCAGGGTTAAATACCAGTAGAGAAAGCCTAGGTAAGAGAGATTTCCCTCACCTGTTAACAAGTTTTTTCTTTTTCGATGCAAGATTAATTTGGGGTGTGACGCTGCTGCAACGCGACTGGCTGATGAGGTGGGTAGGAGCTTGATGCTGGATTAGCGTATGGCTGCATTGGGAGGCGGAGATAGTCATTGGATTTGGCAAATCACGCTACGTTTAGACTTCAGTGAACTCTGTCAATTTAGTCAGCACGAGACATTCACCATTTGACAGCAATATATGCGCGCACTGACAGTCGGCCAATTGACATTTCCTGTGAAAAAAAGAAATCCTCTCCGTCCCGTTTGCGTCCCAGCAAAGATTTCTGTTCGTCCCAAATCAATATTTGATCGTCCCCGGGACGACGGGACATCGTTAGTCTCGAGCCCTGCTGGACGGTATTTTAGTATGAATGTGTGAATGAAAAAGTTAAACGTTCCTACACCCTGAACAATCGCTAATCGATGTTGAATGGGCCATAGTAATGTCAATTTAGCAATACAATTAAAAAAGGTATAGCCCTGCAAAGTAGGTGAACATCTCCATAGACAAATAGAGCTGGCAGTGATCAAACATTGATGGATATAAGCGTGGCAGAGAAAGGGTTAACGGTAGGTTATCTAGATAACCTAGTTATATTAGTATTGGCTGAGCGTTCCGCTCTGAGCCTTATGAGATATTCCATATTCTATGATACCTATTGTATCCCCTTACGAACAAAAATTACATGCACCCCACCTGTATGGGGCTCCGCCCCCATGGTGGCACCGCCCATATAGCAGTGACTCTGGTCACCACACATCCTTCCTCGCCATAAAACCCGTCCCAGGAAAAGATTCCTCAAGAGGGAACTCAGGGCCGCGCAGAGCGGAACGCTCAGCCAATACTAATATAACTAGGTTATCTACATAACCTACCGTTATATGCCGTATTAGCTATCGCGTTCCGCTCTGAGCCTTATGAGATATGGGGAAGAGCGGACGCGAAGCCCGACAAATGTACCCCCTGAGGACCCGTAAGCCCACATCAAGGGGTGCGGGGAGCCCTGTCACCCCATCCTCCCTAATGAAGGGGGGGCGCAGTCAACTCCACCTGAATGCGAACAAGAGGGAAACTAGAACCCCTTGAACACACCGTACAGGCGGAACCACGTGTGACTCAACACACTGTGGCCCATACCCATACACTCCTGCTACCCGACCAAAGGACGGGAAGCAGGGAAGGCCACAGACCCCAGAACCGCCTGGGAGACAGAACCCCCGGTCATGTCCATGAGGAAAAACCTTACAAAGGAGCCCGGGGAGGACCATGAAGCTGCAGCACAGATGGCCTCCACCGAGGCCCCACCCAGGAGAGCGGCAGAGGCAGCGACCCCACGAGTGGAGTGCGCCCTGACGCCCCCAGGGGGATCCTGCCCAGCCAACGTGTAGCAGAGGGTAACACCCTCGCACAACCAATGGGACAGGCGCTGCTCCGACAGTGCCTCACCAGCACGAGCCCCACCGTAACAGACAAAAAGCTGGTCGGTAACCCTGAAATCCTGAGTACGGCTGAGGTAAATCCCCAAGCACGGACTGGACATGACAGGTGAAGGCCCGCAACTAACTCACTAGTGTGAGGAGGAGGACAAAACGCCTGAACCACAATATCCCGGGAGCGGAAGGAACTCCGGATATTCTTAGGCACGAAAGCAGGATTAGGTCGCAGAGTGACACCGTAATCGGCCCGAAAAGACAGGCACTCTGGACGTACCGAGAGAGCACAGAGCTCACCTACGCGTTTAGCGGAAGTGACAGCCAGAAGGAACGCGGTCTTGAAGGACAGCTGTCCCAACGGCGCCTGCTCGAGCGGCTCAAACGGGGCCAAGGACAACCGACCGAAGACCAATTGCAGATCCCAAGTCGGAGCCAAGGAGCGTTGCACCGGCTTAACGCGTCGAGCGCCAAGCAGGAAACGCTTCACAAGAGGGTGGCTGAACAAGACATCCCCTCAAACCCCTCATGATAGGAGGATATAGCTGCTGCATATACCCTCACCGTCGAAGCCGACAGTCTATCAAGGAGAGACTGGAGGTAACTAAGGACAGCATCCAGGGGGCAGGAGACTGAGTCCCGGCCCCCCGCCTTACACCACACTTGGAACACACGTCATCTGCCCGTGCAAGCGGAGCGCCAAGCAGGAACGCTTCACAAGAGGCTGGCTGAACAAGACATCCCCTCAAACCCCTCATGATAGGAGGATATAGCTGCTGCATATACCCTCACCGTCGAAGCCGACAGTCTATCAAGGAGAGACTGGAGGTAACCAAGGACAGCATCCAGGGGGCAGGAGACTGAGTCCCGGGCCCCCGCCTTACACCACACTTGGAACATACGTCATCTGCCCGCGTAAGCGCGACAGTGGAGGGAGCATGCGCATTCCAGATGGTAACACCATCAGGATCAAGAACCTGCGCCCCTCAACGTACCCGTCCCAACAACTGACCTAACAGATGTATGGGGAAGAATCCCTGGCGGCACGGCATCGGTCCCAGACCTGCCTGGCCATGTCCAGACGCAATCCTCACCCGTTAGGATGAGGGCCGCCCCGCGACAGTACACCTGCACCCACATTCTCCCTGCCGGGGATGTGGGGAGCCCTCAGGCCGCGCAGATGGAGGACGCCCATAGCCAGCCGCCCGCCGCCTGGTGCAGACAGGGGGAGCGTACTCCTCCCTGTCTGTCGATACACGACACTGACGTCGTATCGTCCGTCCTGATCAACACCATTTGTGGACCAGAAGGACCGCTTTCAACACCAACACATTGAACGTAGCGCAGACCGGGCAGCATGGTTTGCCAGCTGCCCCCTACTGCGTTGGCCCGACGCATCACCAGCGAGGGAGGCGTCGGTGAAAACGCGACGTGAGACAGCGCCGTAACCGTCCTAGGACGGAACCTCCCGAGCGTGTTGACAACACGCTCTGAGATGGATGCCCATAGCCCTCCAACCGTTGACTGGGAAGAGGAATACTCTACATCCAGTCTACAGCAACCCCAGGCTGGTAGAGACCTGCCTGGTATGAGACCTGACGATCCACCTTGACCGCGAAGGACCAGAACGTCATCAGGGCAGAACACTCCGTAACCCCGGACGACGCAGAGGCCCCAGTGCGGCCTCCACGCACTTGGTGAAGATGCGGGGAGCCAGAAAAAACCGAACGGCAGCCTCTGGTACTCATACGCTAACCCTGCAAAGGAAGCGTAGGTAAGCCCTAGGATGGAAGATCGGGGATGCGCATACGCATCCTACAGGTCTATGGAGGAGAACCAGACCCCCACCTGACAGTGTTCAACAGGTAGGAGACGATCCAAAAAATGCTGAACCTTCCCATGGGACAGGTCCAGCCTGGGTATTACACCCCTCCCTCCCGACTTCTCGGGCTGAGAACACCGGGAGGAGAACGCCACGACGATGGCTTGCTTCGTCCACAGAGATTGGATCTCGTTGACCAGAGCTGTCCCTGCTGGAGACCCCGACAACAGGGTCTGTACCAAACCTGAAAAACGGGTGGGGTTGTGTAAACACAAGTCCCCGCCTCACCGTTCTCTCCATCTACCTCGACATATGGTACTGCCGTAGTCATATGTGACGACACTCCCAACGCACCCGCCGTCACGTGGCGCAGGTCCGCCAGGAACTGTAGATAGTTGGCCCGGTCCCCCCGCTGTGCGAAGACAACCCTGGAACCGTGCGAGGAGCGCGTTCCGTGTCGGAACACCTGACCCTGACACCACCCACGAGGCAATCGCACCCAAGGGGGAACCCCGACAGAAAGGGCCGGTCTGATACGGGGGGCTTCCGATGAAAAAAGCCCCCCCACTGAATACCCCTCCAGAACATGCTGAAGGAGTTGTTCTGCAGCCGGACATGCAAGGTGTAAGGCCCCCATGGGTTCCTACACACCGTAGCCCTGCAGTGATATTACTACCACCCCAAACCATGTGAGCTGCGACCACTTGCCAATATTTCAGGAGTGGGAGGCACCAACATGATACCTGGCCTGGCGAAGGCGAGGCCGGGGAAGCCCGCACTGTGTGCCTCAAAAGGTTTCGAGCCCCCCTGCTGACAACACTTAAGTTGACAGACGTAACACCAGGCTCAACCAACACAGTTCAAGGTGTGGGAGCCGCTTGACAGCACAACATTCTCACGGACAGACCCAGGCTCAGCCATCAACTGGGTGTCAGCCCCTGTCCCCATGAGAAGCGAAAAGGGGGGCCGCCCGCGCATCAACGAAGGCACGCGGCCCGCAGCCAAAGGAAACAATCAGAGCCCACTTCTTCCGCTGGTGTTGGGGAAGGGAGTGATCGGAGAGCGGGCTGCTCGCGGCAGGACGGTGACGGCTTGTTTGTTCAAGCCGAACCCATCCTACATGGCCGATCCCTCGGCCGCCAAGGCTGTCGGCCTTGTGGACACCTGTCGAATCAACGCCCAGGATACCTCTGGCGGGGGAAAAACATGGCCGCCTGTCGAGGGCCCCGTCATCGCCGCTGACGAGGCCGTGCTCTCTCTTCTTCTGGCTGCGCGGTGTGAGGCGGTGTAGGGCCTAGGACAATACCGCCCGCGCTCCAGCAGAAGACCAAAATCCCCTGCGGAGAGGGGAACCCTGAGCGGTTATAGCTTGCGGCTGGGTCAAAGCTAATAACGTCAACAACCTCGCGCGATGTGTCGACGTCGGCTGGCCCTCAAGGCCCCTCCACCAGACACCATTTTTTTAATAGAAAAAAACAGCAATTCGAACACAGTTCTAATCGTTGCCAATTCCATACCGTGGCGGTACAAGCCTTAACAGCCCACCAGCCACTCGCCAGGCGGACCCACCCATGGTGTCGACCGGGCGGGGCATTGTTTCAATATATCAAAAACAAAGGACTGATGTTAACATGGAGCACCAGTGGTGATTGCAAACAGCACCCTCCACTGTGGTGTGCACCATGAAAGAGTTAAATGAATAAAAGAGCTAAACCACAAAAAACTGTAGAATGAGCAAACCCATACACACAAAGTTTAAGGGGAGACGGACCAGACCCGTCTTCATTCAAAATATTCACAACAGGACACCAGCCCCAGTTTAGCCCATTTACCAAAAAAGGTAAACAAAGCCCCCCCCCCGCACTACTCCCCCAGTATACCGATTGACCGTCAGTATGAATGGTTTGAGAGGAGAGAAAACTGTAGCAAGACAGACCTTCTCATAGCAGAGTGACAAAACGAAACAATAGCCCCCTACACAGGGCCGCCCCAGGAGGTGGGGGGCCTCGCGTCTAAAAACGCACAGGGCCTCACATTTCTCCCAGGCGGCCCTGCCCTTATACTACTGCAGCCTAACGCCAGGCAATGTGGAACCCAAGACAACAATTGCCTGTGCACAGACACGCAACATGTTTACCATGTCGGCTGGACCCATAGCCCCACTACCCGACGCCAACCCAGATGGGAACACCGTTCAACAAACCCCGCCGGAACACAAGGTAAAATACCTGGCTAGGAACCTAGCCACGACCTACCCCGTTGTCAACCCATTTACCCGAAAAAGGTAAATAGAACTCAAAAAACCCCACAACAGCTACCGACTGACCTTCATTGATGAACCAGGCAAGAGGAGGGAGAGTGACAACATCTCACGGCGGAGACATTAAAACAGCATAGCAATTAGCAGTAGTAATAGCATGCGGCAGTAGCGATAGCATGTAGCATAGCTTTAGATGTTTTAGCAGCACGCCCAAGACAGCTTGGAAACCGTTCCCTGCAGAGAACGTTCACCAAACCATCCTGCCCCCGGCGCCAACACACAACATGGTTGTGTTAACAAAACAAACCAGCATTACTAACACTAATACCCATGCCTGAAGACACAGGGCCTACCTGAGTACAAGCTGGCCCGACAGCCAGCCTTGTACAGCTGAACCTCGATGTGCTGTCATCAACGAGGAACATCAACACAGGCCCGTCGTGTCGCCGAAAACATGCGTCGAAGATGCCAGGGGCCAGCAACCTCCGGTAAGCTTCCAACATTATGAATCTAATCTTTTCATCCTACTAGTTTATCGTATGGTGCACGCATCCGAGTACGCTGGGACGAACATAGAGGAAGGATGTGTGGTGACCAGAGTCACTGCTATATGGGCGGTGCCACCATGGGGGCGGAGCCCCATACAGGTGGGGTGCATGTAATTTTTGTTCGTAAGGGGATACAATAGGTATCATAGAATATGGAATATCTCATAAGGCTCAGAGCGGAACGCGATAGCTAATACGGCATATAACTGTAGGTCAAACTCCCCAAACAAACAAGCACACCATTGATTTAATTGCCATATAAATCACATACAAAGATCTAACTATTACTCCTCTCTGAACAAAAAGGTGATCTATTAACTGTGTAAACCTCATGCAATATTCATCATTGATATTTGAATACTTGAAATCTGTATGAACTGAGTAGTTAGTATCAAATTAAATAAGATGGAACCAGTATGGTATTGTTTAAATTGTACAGCTTTTTTTCACATCTTTGTCAGGGAATTCCAACAATTCTGGACCTGAATGTACCAGTTAATTGTAATCATCTCTCTCTCTCTCTCCTTATGTCTAGTCTAGAAGCGGCACGGTGGTGTAGTGGTTAACACTGTCGCCTCACAGCAAGAAGGTCCAGGGTTCGATTCCCGCTTGGGGACCAGGTTTCCATGATGCCAGTTACCCAGGTGGGGTATCTCCCAGGCCTTTCTATGTGGTTTGCATGTTCTCCCCGAGTCCCCGTGCTCAGCACTTGGATTGGTCCCCGGGGCGTGGCTCACGTCGACGCCCTATCTGCTCCCGGCTGCCCATGGGGGGAAGGACGACGGGATGTGTCGTTTGCATGCCAAATAAAGACTTCCTAAGTCCTGAATTATTATTATAGTCAAGCCAGGTTGTGGAGAAGAGAGACAGGGATGAACAGGCTATAGACTACTTTTCCCGTCCTGAGCCTGCTATGATGCAGGTGTTTTTGCATCACCACCCAAAACAAGATTCAGCCAAGAGTGAGTGAGTACACTGGTCTAGGGGTGGACGGTATAAACGGTATACGGTATAAACGGTATGAATTTGCTCTACGGTATGGATTTTGACTATACCATCTAAACCGGTAGTGCAGCTCTAAAATACCAATGACGTCATGTAACCACAGCGCGACTATTTCACTCGCATTTGCCCCTAAAAATAGATAGAATTAGTCATAGATAATAGATATGTGCGAACTGGAAAAAGTTATTTAGGAGGCTTCGCGCAGTGGGCGTGCCAGCCCCTACCGCACGCATGTAAACACGGATCTAGTAGTCTAGTGGGACGGGACACGGGAGCTCAGCTGTCGGCGGCGTCTCCCTGAGCTAACGTTAGCTTAGCTACCGTTACAAAATGACCCAGTCAACTATTCACTTTTAGTTTAATACATGATGAGGCATTGTCTAACCGAACGGTATCTAGTCGGCCAGCTACCGATAGCTCCTGACATCAACAAACGCTCCACAAAGTCTAGTAGAGAGAGATGTGTGTGTGCTACCTGTTAGCCGTTAGCTCACGTTAACGCAAGTTAGTTCACCGTTCAAAACGAAATGTCCCATTGAACTAAATAATTCACTGAGGCGTTGTATTAACGTTATATATCCGGCTTAGCCGGATAGCTCCTGATATCAATGTCTTATAACACTGATTCGATGCGTATTCGAGCTGAGGGCTTGCTAACGTTATTCCAATATAATAGGGTCCAGGTGCAGCGCCGGAGAATCCTGGCCGTAGCTCTGCTCGAGGCTACTCGAGTATAGGTCCAGGTGCAGCTCCGGGGAATCCTGGCCGTAGCTGGAGGCTACTAGAGTACACACAGACAGTGGAGCTTGTTGCGTGGTGGCGATGTCTCGCAGATAATACAAGTACAAGTCTAATTATATAATATATATATTTTATAAAAAAAAAATATATATATATATAAAAAAATAAATAAAAATTTATCAAAAACGATGATACCGTGATATATACCGTTACCGTCTATGCTTCAAATTATACCGTGATATAAATTTTAGACCATACCGTCCACCCCTACACTGGTCCACTTACACTGGTCCACTTGTCCATGGCACTTACTACCCAGCTTTGTAGTGGTTTGGGGGAATAATAGGTACGCATATTTAAGAAACCGCAAGGATGGTGTACTAGTGGGTGGTGTTCGACCGATTTTGATGGGCCGGTCTGGGCCAAAAATGCCAGGGCAGATTTTTTGTCCCAGTCCAGCCCTGCGTACCCGTGTATCGACCCCTGCCTGTCTGACTCTCCTGTCCCGCGCACGCCCCTGGACTGTACGAGTGCTCCCCCGTGTATCGACCACTGCCTGAATACCTGAACAATCTATATTTATTAAATTTACCCAAACTGGGTTTTTACAAGATCTGTCTGCAGAGTTTCATTATCTGCATATTGGGTTCAGTACGTCAAACCGTGACACAAACACCAGCTTCTTCTGGCGTCACAATCTCCTCCCTTAGATAAAGTATGTATTTACTGTATGGTTTCCTTCCGAGCTGGGCACTGGAACACACTGAGGTAGTAATTCCAAATTTCCAACTGGGAACTTCCAGTTTGGAAATGACTTTGGATAAAATGCAACCTAACTATGATGTCATAAAGAAATTGCCATCTGGGGCGCCCCAGTGGCGAACCACATAGTGCGCTGAGTCGCGGCACGGCCGACCCGGGTGCGTGTAGCCTTTTTACAATGCATCCGCGTTTCCGGCGCTCTGATTGGCCAGGTCATGTGACATGTGCGCCCAATAGTGTGTTTGCCCATTTCCGCGTCGAACAGCCTGCAAAGTTTAACTACCTGCCGTTCTATCGCCATGCTCTAAGACAAACTCTAACCTTAACCAACTTCGAAAGAGTGCCTAAGCTTAACCGGCGAAACTCTAAACTGGCGTCACGCTCTAAGACAAACTCTAACCTTAACCAACTTCGAAGAGTGCCTAAGCTTAACCAGTGTAGAAACTTGCCGTCCCACGATTGGCACTCATGTCACATGACCTGGCCAATCAGAGCGCAAAACGGGAACCCGGAAACGTGGATGCGTTGTAAAAAGGCTTCAAGCAACCTGGGGTCGTTATTTGTCAAATGTCTTCCCCCCACTCTGTCTCCCGTTTCACCTCTGTCTCTCTCTCTACTGGACTGCCCAGTAGAATAAAGTGATAAACGCTAAAAAACAAATCTAAAAAAAACATAGAACAGATCTCTCACAGGCGTCATATTTTCTGGCTACTCCAGAGTCTACAGCCTTTGCTATTAATGGATCGCTCCTAGCTTCGTCTGTAGTTCATGCATGCAGAAGCAGTGAACAAGGCATCCTAATATACATTTCTCTCTCTGATAAGGCAGGGAATTATTATTATAATTTTTTTTAAAGAAAGACAAATCGCTAGCCAAAACAAGCTTAGCATCAAAGATCAGGTCACTTGACGACGTCACCAGCGTCAGTGCATTCTCTGAAACATCCTGTCATTTGGGGTTAGCAATTTGGCTTTAAAAAATTTGAACATTAACAAAACATAAAATCCTTTGGTGAAACACAATTTCCCCATTAACCCCACATGTCACATTGTCACATGTCACACATTGTATCAAGGACAAAATTACTGGTACTGGTAAACAGGAAAGGAAAATACTTTTAATGTATGCCATAGAAAAAAATTCACATGATGTGAACGCATTTGGGACCTAGCTACATCGCCAAACACTCTAATAAATTACAGGCCAGCAAGAACACTACGGTCATCAGCTACTGGACTACTAGAGGCTCCCAGAAACAGTCAAAAGAGGATCGGTAATGCAGCCTTTATCAACTATGCCCCAAAACTATGGAACAAACTACCCCAAAACATCAAAGAAGCCAACTCACTAGACATCTTCAAAAGACAGCTTAAAGGGGCTATGTACTGCTATTCCTAGCACTATTTGGGCAACTTTACACAATTCCTGTGAGTCTATGTAACACATCTGTAAGGTTTATTCCAAAAATAATCATTGTTTTATATTTCTAATCAAGTACTCAAAACCAGCATTTTTCTGCCTCAAGATTTTAGGCTGTTATGGCCTGGCTCCGCCCATAAGCACTTTGAGTGACAGTCAGCCCACACAGCGACTGGTAGACAAAGAGAGATAGAGATAGAGAAAGAGAGAGAGAGAGAGAGAGAGAGAGAGAGAGAGAGAGAGGGGGGTGGGAGAGAGAGAGAGAGAGAGGGGGGGGTGGGAGAGAGAGAGAGAGAGAGAGAGCTTCTTCCAGAGCGAAACCCGACACCTCTGCACACACTCCAGAGAGAGAGAGAGAGAGAGAGAGAGAGAGATTCTTCCAGAGCGAAACCCGACACCTCTGCACACTCCGGAGGGAGGGAGAGAGAGAGAGAGACAGAGAGAGAGAGAGGGAGGGGGGGGGGCGCGGCAGCTTGTGGGCCTCCCTTCCTCCCCTCTCCCGTGTGCAGCGCAGCAGGTCCCCGACCCCCCCCCCCCCAAAGTGCTCCCTCTCTCTCCATCTCTCTCTCCCTCTCTCCCTCCAGAGCGCACGCAGAGGCGGCCGGCCCCACTCCGCCTCGCTGCATGAGGAAGTGGCTTCCACTCGCTGTCTAGTCTAGGTAGAATGGGGGCGGGCATTAGCTCCAACCACAGAGCCAATCGCATCACTGTGCGCTACCCAGCGGCCGTATGACGTATATCAGCCGTTCAAATCAAAATGGCCTGATTTACTGGAGGAGGAAAGGGGCTGAGCTGAATCAGAGCAATCCGCCAATATGGTATTTAGACACTAAAACACATTGATACAAACTCCTATTACTATAATACAATGCTAGAGACTGAAAAATGACATTTATAGTACATCTCAGGCATTTAAATGACAATTCCTATCAAATTCATGTGTCGGTTCTATGCAAATTACCCCCCCCCCCCCTATAATGATACAGAGCACTGCTCTGTTGTAATTCAAAATTGAACTATTTTATCACGCTTTTTATTTTTACTTCTTACTGATGCACTGCTCTGTTGTATGTTGAATACCCTGTTGTATGTCCGTTCTATTTTATAATTTTTTGACTATTTTTAAACTGAATCATTTTTAACTTAAGGTTATGTATATAACCTAGATATATGAGTACTGGCTGAGCGTCCCGCTCTTAAGCCTATCCAGATATACCTCATCTCATGTACCTTCTGTACTCCACTAACCACCAAACACTCTTCCTCGCCAAAAAACCCGTTTCCAGGAAAAGATTCCTCAAAAAAGGGGACTCAGGGCCGTTAAGAGCGGGACGCTCAGCCAGTACTCATATAACATATACATAACCTTACGTTATATTATCGTACTTGGCCATCGCGTCCCCTTCTTAAGCCTATCGAGATATGGGGTAGAGCGGACGCGAGGCCCGACAAATGTACCCCCTGAGGACCCGTAAGCCCACATCAAGGGGTTGGGGAGTCCCGTCACCCCATCCTTCGGGGGGCGCAGTCAACTCCACCTGAGTGCGAGCAAGAGGGAACTAGAACCCCTTGAACACACAGCACAGGCGGAACCACGTGTGACCCCTAACCCACACACTCCTGCTACCCTACCAAAGGACGGGAAGCAGGAAAGGCCACAGACCCCAGACCCGCCTGGGAGACAGAACCCCCGGTCATGTTCATGAGGTAAAACCTTACAAAGGGGCCAGGGGAGGACCATGAAGCTGCAGCACAGATGTCCTCCACCGAGGCCCCACCCAGCAGAGCGGCAGAGGCAGCCACCCCACGAGTGGAGTGCGCCCTGACGCCCCCAGGGGGATCCAGCCCAGCCAACGTGTAGCAGAGGGCAATGCCCTCGCACAACCAATGGGACAGGCGCTGTTTCGATAGTGCCTTACCGGCACGAGAACCACTGTGACAGACAAAAAGCTGATCGGTAACCCTGAGGTCCTGAGTACGGCTGAGGTAAATTCCCAAAGCACGGACCGGACATGACAGGTGAAGGCCCGCATCCAACTCACTAGCGTGAGGGGGCGGACGAAACGCCTGAACCACAATATCCCTGGAGCGGAAGGAACTCCGGATATTCTTAGGCACGAAAGCAGGATTAGGCCGCAGAGTGGCACCGCAATCGGAACGAAAAGACAGGCACTCTGGACGTACCGAAAGAGCACAGAGCTCACCCACGCGTTTAGCGGAGGTGACAGCCAGCAAGAACGTGGTCTTGAAAGACAGCTGTCCCAAGTGGCCCAAACGGGGCCAAGGACAACCGACCGAGGACCAATTGAAGATCCCAACTCGGAGCCAAAGAGCGTTGCACCGGCTTAACGCGTCGAGCGCCAAGCAGGAACCGCTTCACAAGAGGGTGGCTGAACAAGACATCCCCCTCAAACCCCTCATGATAGGAGGATATAGCTGCTGCATATACCCTCACCGTCGAAGCCGACAGTCTACCAAGGAGAGACTGAAGATAACTAAGGACAGCATCCAGGGGGCAGGAGACTGGGTCCCGGCCCCCCGCCTTACACCACTCTTGGAACATACGCCATCTGCCCGCGTAAATCGCGACAGTGGAGGGAGCATGCGCATTCCAGATGGTATTAACCACAGAAGGGTCCATCCTCTCCAGACCTACCCTCCCACCAGCCACACCGACAGGCGTTGGCACAACACCGGGTACTGGAACAGCGACCCGTGTTGCTGAGAGAGGGCCATCGCCGACCAAGGAATAACCCAAGGCGGAGCGACGAGTAGCTGGATCAAGACCGGAAACCACACTGCCGTGCCCCGGTCCGGCGCGACCAGGATCACCGTCCTGCGCTCCCTCCGTATCCGCTCCAACAGCTGACCCAACAGCTGTACAGGAGGAAAGGCGTACAGAAGACCGGGCGGCCATGGAAAGATCGAGAAGGCATCCACCCCCAAGGGGGGATGATCTGCTCGACTGACCGAGAACCACAAGGGGCACTTGTGAGAGCGTCGGCTCGCAAACAGATCTACCGAGGCCTCCCCGAAACGATCCCAGATCTGTCTGACTATGTCGGGCGGAGTTCCCACTCGTCGTAACGAGGACCGCCCGAGACATCATATCCGCGCCCACATTCTCTGCACCAGGGATGTGGAGCGCCCTCAGACTGCGCAGCCTGCGAGATGCCCATAGCCAAAGTTCGACCGCCGCCCGGTGCAGGCGGATGGAACGAGTCCCACCCTGCCTGTTGATATACGCCGCTGCCGTCATACTGTCCGTCCTGACCAAAAAGTGCTCGCCTACCACCAGGTGGTCGAACCGTTTTAGGACCAGGAGGACCGCCTTCAATTCCAACACATTGATGTGCGGGGTAGACGGGCCAGCACGGACCTTCGTCCAGCTGCCCCCCACTGCATGGGTCCGACACGTCCCTCCCCAACCCGTGAGAGAGGCGTCGGTGAAGATCGTGACGTGTGAGCGCCTGCTGCCCATGGGGACCCCAATGGTGAGGATACCCAGCCTCCTCCAATGGGCGAGATCTCCCCATATCGACAAAGGAACCGTCAACCGTTTCCATTTGTCCCTCACCGGATCTATTCCCATAGAGAAAAACCACCTCTGTATCCTCCTCATGAAGAGGAGGCCAAGAGGAACCACCGTGTGAGCAGATGCCATCATACCGAGCAGGCGCATCACTTGCAGCGCCGTGACCGTCCCTCCCAGATGGAAACCCCCGAGCGTGCGAAGGATCTGACACCCGCCACTGCTCCGAGAGGGTTACAATCATGGGCCTTGACCCAACGTCAAGCCCAAGTACTCCACCTGTTGACTGGGAAGAGGCGTACTCTTCTTCCAGTTCACAGCAAAACCCAGCCTGGTGAGGAATTCCACCACCAGCCTGGTATGAGACCTGGCAACCTCCTCCGAACGACTGAGGAGTAGAATGTCGTCGACAGCGGACATGCGAGGCGTGAGGTCCCCACACTGCCCGATAGGGTGGGTTCCTACACACCATAGCTCTGCAGTGATATTACTACCACCCAAATCATGCGCGCCTGACTGACCACCGCTGGTCTTCCGGCCATGGGAGGCACTAACGTGATACCCGGCCTGGCGAGGGCGGGGCTGGGGGAACTCGCGCTGCGACCCCCTGGGCCTCGAGTTCCCCCGCTGACAACCTTCGTCGTTGACAGTCACAACACCAGGCTCACCAAACACAGACGCAGAACGTGGCGTGGGAGCCGCTTGACAGCACAGCATTCTCACGGACAGACCCAGGCCTAGCCAGCAACTGGGTGTCAGCCCCTGTCCCCATGAGAAGCGAAACGTGGGGCCGCTTGTGCTACACTGAAGGCACGCGGCCTGCAGCCAAAGGGAACAAATCAGAGCCCTTATCCCGCTGGTGTTGGGGGGGAGTGACCAGAGAGCGAGCTAGACACAGCTAGACGGCAATGGTTTTTTAGGGCGTGCTCATCTAATGTAGCCGATCCCTCGGCCGCCAAGGCTGTCGGCCTTGTGATCACCTGTTGTCTTTGTGTCCAGGGTACTTCAAGCGGGGGAAACATGGCCGCTGGTCGGGGGCCTCGCCACAGCCGCTGGCGAGGCCGCACCCTCACCTCTGGCTGCGCTGTGTGAGGCGGTGTGGGGCCTAGGTCAAATACCGCCCGCGCTCCCGCGGAAAGACCAAAGTCCCTCTGCGGAGAGGGGAGCCCTGAGGAGGGAAAACCCTCTCTCCTCCTCAAGGGGAGACTGTTCCAACCAAAGATGTCTGTGAACAAGCGTTGACAGCATCCTAGCCCTCCCTGCGGTTATAGCTTGCGGATAGGTCAAAAGCTGAATAACCTCAAAACCTTGCGCGATGTTTTGACGTCGGCTGGCCCTAAGGCCCCACCACCCGACACCATTTTTTACAGAAAAAAATGCTATTTGAACAATGTTGCCAGTCGCTGCTAATCCTATACCGCGGCGGTATAGGCGTTAACAGCCCACCAGTCACCTGCCGGGCCGACTCGCCTCATGGCGTCAGCCGGGCGGGACACCGTTCCACCATGTCAGAGGCAAAGGACTGATGCCACCTGCTTCACAAGCACGGAACACCAGTGGTGGCTGCAGACCAAAGTCTACTACTAGTGAAGCACTGCCTCACTAGTAGGCATACAGCAACCTCCACTGTGGTGTGCACCCATGAAGGGGTAAATGAATATATGAACGAAAACTCCACTAACACACTGCAGAATGGGCTAGCCCATACACACAATTGTTAAGGGGATGCAGACCAGAGAAAAACACCAGTCCCGCACACAATTCATAGATTCACAAAAAGCACACCAGCCCTGAGCCTCAGCCCATCCACCCATGTAAATGGTAAACAAGCCCCCGTTAAACCCCCAACATTAGACACCGATTGACCGTCAGCATGAATGGTTAAGAGGAGGGAAGACCTTTTAGTAAAGACATCCCTCGGCGGGGAACAAGGAACGGCGTCCTAGCATTGTAGCATTAGCATTAACCACGCTCTAGGATTTGGGAAAACACCCAAAACAGAGTCATGATGACCATGTTTTCCCAAATATCCTGCCCCTCGCGCCAACACATCACTCAGCTGTCTCACGGGACAACGAGCAGTATCACTCATGCTAGTATCAATGCCTGTTAGCGCAGGCCCTACCCGTGCGCGACGTAGCTAGACTGCTAACCGTCGCGCGATGTCCCTCGATCCGCTGTCACAAGATGAGGAACCCCAGGACAGGCCTGATGTGCTGTTAGGATGTGCCCAGGGGAGGAAATTAGGCCACTTTACTCGCCAAATGCGAGTTTGGCGAGTGATTCATGAAGAGCACTCGCCAATCTGGCGAGTAGTAAACCAAACAAATAAAAAAAATCATTCTGCAATCTGCTGATTCGTTCACTGGCACAAGCCGAACTCTGACTCCCCCCTTATGATTCCTCCCATTTGCGCCTCATAATAATCCGACCATAACCAATGAACATCATCGGTGTACAGATGCGCTCTAAGCTCCTCCAATGAACACTCGTTTTCTAGAAGATGTCGCGCATCTAGGGGAAGTGGACAGACCACTGCGAGCGGACCTACAGACTCCTGTCACCGGCTTGACAACGTAGACAAACTTAGACAAAAACACATCAGTGGATGAAAATAATTGCATGTAGAGTCGTCGCTTTCGGATATCACCATCAGTGCGGTCTGACATGGGGGCTGACAACAGCACACAACGTTCTCCTTCGAGTTGGATGAGTATGACAAGTCAACCAGCATTAGCCGGCTAGCTACCTAGCATGTAACAAGCTACCATAACACGCATTCAACATAGTGGACGACAATGAAAGATGGCGCCGTTATGCCCGGCCGCCTGTCTGTATGCTCCGTCGAGATTGTGCTTACTTTTGTTAATATTTATAGTTTTAAGAGTTTTGTCTGTACCAACAGTAGGTGCATTTAATGTGTATGACCGTCAGTCACTTATAGACATCGGATTACGGGAAACTTACCGATTGGATTACTCCCTGGATCAGCTTTCTGAACCGCAGCAATGGCCTGTTGAGATCCTGAGA
Source organism: Notolepis coatsorum (assembly GCF_963971535.1). NCBI lineage: Eukaryota > Metazoa > Chordata > Actinopteri > Aulopiformes > Paralepididae > Notolepis > Notolepis coatsorum. Next base: position 173,989,745 of record NC_140166.1, on the reverse strand, counting down.
ACACCAGGACCAGGTATTGACCCAAGGAACAAAGGAACCACCAGACGGCGTGGGAAGAGAGCTGGGATCCGTAACAGACTGAGAACCAGACGACACCGAACGCCACTACCCAGTATATTGCTAGCCAATGTACAATCAATTGACAATAAACTGGACGACATCCGAGCAAGGATTCAATTCCAGAGAGACGTTAGAGACTGCAATGTTCTCTGCTTCATTGAAACGTGGCTGTCGCCAGAAACCCCAGATCACGCCATACAACCGGCCGATCACTTCTTCATCCACCGCAAGGACAGATCAGCAGAGTCCGGCAAACAGCGTGGAGGAGGTATCGCCTTCATGTTTAACAACAATTGGAGCGATCCAGCTAACGTGAAGGAATTATCGAACCACTGCTGCCCAGACCTGGAATATATAACCATCAAGTGTCGTCCTTTCTTCCTCCCGAGGGAGTTAACGGCGATCGTCCTGGTCGGAGTGTATATTCCACCGCAAGCCAGCAATAGTGTCGCGCTCTCCAGACTCCACGACGAGGTAAATAGAATCCAAGCGGCGAACGTTAACGCCGCCATTATAGTAGTGGGTGATTTCAATAGCGCCAATCTGAGAAAGGTTTTACCTGACTTCTATCAGCATGTGACTTGTAACACCAGAGGCGGTAACATCCTAGATCACTGTTACACGCAATTCAAGGGTGGCTACAAGGCTCATTCTGCTAGTGGCTTTGGTAAGTCGGATCACGCGGCCATTTTCCTTTCACCAAAGTACAAACAGAGAATCAAGAGCACTCCTGTAGTCTCGCGAGAGGTGCAGAAATGGGATTTGACGTCAGAGGAGACGCTCCAGGCTGCGTTTGACTGCACAGACTGGGGTGTGTTCCGCGACACAGATAACATTAATGTCTACACGGAGACAGTGCTGGACTATGTTCGTACTTTGGTGGAAGAAACAATCCCCACTACCACAATGAGAGTTTACCCAAATCAAAAACCCTGGGTAGACAAATCCGTCCGTGAAGCTCTGAGAGCGCGCACCAAAGCATACAACGACGGCCTAGTGGCAGGCAACATGAATGACCACAAGGTGGCGCGATACAACGTAAGGAGGACAGTGACAGAGGCCAAACGGCGCTACAGGGATAAAATTTAACTCCAGTTTGAACAGGCTGACTCTAGAGCTATGTGGCAGGGGCTCAAAACGATGACAGACTACAAAGGCGCCTCCCTCAAACTGAACAGTGACATCTCCTTAGCAAATGACCTCAATACCTTCTATGCGAGGTTTGATGCTGGTAATAACAACACCAGCCCACAAGCCACAGCAATGGGGGGGGGGGGGGTCTGCTGCTGATGGAGACTCAGTGTTCAGGGTAACAGAGCATGAGGTGAGGCGGGCCTTTAAAAAAGTGAATATCAGGAAGGCAGCAGGACCGGACGGCATCCCCGGCCGCGTCCTAAAAGTCTGTGCCGACTAACTGGCCCCGGTATTCACTGACATATTTAACCTGTCCTTAGAACAGGCTGTCATCCCCACCTGCCTGAAGAAGTCCACTATTATCCCTGTACCCAAAAAATCCAAGCCTGCTTGCCTCAACGACTACCGCCCTGTAGCTCTCACCTCCATAGCCATGAAGTGCTTTGAGAAGCTAGTAAAGGGCTACATCTGCTCCTCCCTCCCCATCAACATGGACCCCCTGCAATTTGCATACCGCCCCAACAGGTCCACGGAGGACGCCATAGCCCATGTGCTGCACACAGCAGCATCACACCTGGACAAGAGGAAGGGGAACTATGTGAGAATGCTATTCATCGACTACAACTCGGCATTCAATACCATAGTCCCCTCCATACTCATAGCCAAGCTCAGGGACCTGGGCTTGAACTATGACCTCTGCCAGTGGGTCTTGGACTTCCTGACGGGCAGACCCCAGGTGGTGAGAGCAGGCAACTGCACCTCCTCATCCATCACCCTCAACATAGGGGCCCCCCAGGGCTGTGTTCTGAGTCCCCTCCTCTACTCCCTGTACACACACGACTGTGTGGCTCAGCGGAGTAGCAATACAATCATCAAATTTGCTGACGACACAGTGGTGGTGGGCCTGATCTCTGCCAACGACGAGAGGGCCTACCTGGAAGAGGTCAAGGTCCTGGCGGGATGGTGCCAGGAAAACAGCCTCTCCCTGAACGTCAGCAAAACAAAGGAGATGATTGTGGACTTCAGGAGGTCGGGGGTCAAGGACTACAGCCCCCTCAGCATCGACGGGGCACCGGTTGAGAGAGTCAACAGCTTTAAGGCCTAACAAAAATAATGGTTGGTTTCAGGTTGCCGACCGACCCTGCCGATTTAGGTGCGACCCAATATATTTTATGAGTTTTTAAAAAAAAATCATCCGATTTTTTTTTTTTTAAGAATAAAGTTTCATAGAAATCTTAGTCAAACATTTAGTATTATGGATATTAAACATGCTGGCAGAGTACATGCATCCATGTTGTTGTGAACATTTTAATTAAATAAAGAAATTCCCTATCCATAGTCGCCGTGGGAAAGAATAAAATAAAAAAATAAAATAAAATAAATTCCCTACCTACCCATGGCCAAACTGACAACCAACCTGAAACCAACTATTATTTTTGTTAGGCCTAAGTACCTCGGAGCTTACATATCCGAGGACTTGACATGGACCACACACATTGACAGTGTTGTGAAGAAGGCACGACAACGCCTCTACTTCCTCAGGCGCCTAAGGAAGTTCCAAGTCAGTCAGAAGATCCTTAAGAACTTCTACTCATGTACAATAGAGAGCATCCTGACTGGCAACATCACCTCCTGGTTTGGGAATAGCACTGCACAAGAACGAAGCAGACTACAAAGAGTGACACGTTCAGCCGAACGCACAATTGGAGGGGGGCTCCCCACCCTCCAGAACATTTACAACAAGCGGTGCAGGGGCAAGGCTAAGAGAATCATTAAAGACTCCAGTCACCCGAACAACTGCCTCTTTGAACTGCTGCGGTCAGGCAAGCGATACCGGAGTCTCAAGGCGAGCACAGAAAGACTCAGAAGAAGCTTCTATCCCCAGGCCATCAGGCTGCTAAACGAACAATGAACACTACACAACAACAACCATCAAACGCACATAGCACACACATCCACACGCACACACTCACTTTAAACAAACACACTGTAGCACCCACTCCACACACTTTATAGCACACACTCACTTTAAACAAACACACTGTAGCACCCACTCCCCACACTTTATATTTATTGATGAAGGATTGCACTACAACTCGTACACCTTACTGTAAATTGTACCTAAATTGTACCTCATCCCATTTCTGCTTTGCACTATATAGTATTGTACATTAGTACACTGCATAGTATTGTATATTATATGATAACTCAGTTACGTCTATTCTGCATCGAACATTGTACATATGTCTATACTGAACACTGTGACCTCATTTTCTACTTCTAAATTACATGCTATACTATGTTATTTGATACTATCTTGTCTAGCACAGTCTCTGGAGCGTAACAGTAAGAAGCATTTTGTATGAAAGTATTCTGTACTTCTGTATGACAACTATTAAAGAAACTTGAAACTACAGTATACTGAGCGGCTTTGCTTAAATGCAGCCGAGTGACATTTTATTATTATTGAATTATTACCGGGTTTCCCCCCATATCACCACTCGCCCATATGCCCTTCACAACGGTGATGTTGTCATACTTGTCATTCAGAATACACCTGCTGAACCCCTAGCGTTGACATGAGATTCGATTCCAATGTATTGTCATCATACAGGCTATACAGCACAAGTACAGTACAACCAGAATACGTTTGGCATCCAACCAGAGTGCAAATGTAACAAGTCAAGTTCAAGTTGTTTTATTTAGCTATTACATTACAGTGAAATGCTTGGTTCTTTCACTGCCCAGCCCAGTCCAGTCCAACCCAGTCCAGCCCAACTTTCCCTGCCCAACCCAGTCCAGAATAGTTCCCTCTTTCATGTTAATATGTGATATCCTAATATTTTGAAGAGTAGAGACAGTGTGATTAATACATGTTGTATGCTAATATTGTGGAGAGTAGAGACACTTATTAATGTTATATGCTAATAAATATTTTAAAGAGTAGAGACACGGTGTGATTATTACTATGATTGAAAATCAATTTAGACGAAGATATACAAAGAAGTAATTATCACAATTAGAAATTTATTTTTGGCTGGTAAAAAAAATCATCTACTCGCCAGTTGGCTGGTAAGCCAAAAAGTTAGTTTCCTCCTCATATTTTCCCCGAGAAGATTCCAGGGGCTGGTGAACCTCTGGCGAAAACCCAACATTGTGTAATTTCTCCCTGCGTTTCATAACAGCTAGTTCACGGAGTGCACTGCAACGTCCGTGTTGGAAACAAAAAAAGAGGATGGTAGAGTGTGACCATGTCCAGCGTCATATAGAAGGACGCAGGGGCGTGGCCTGGTCACGTGCATGTGAGTGCAATTGTTTGTTCGTGAGCACAGTAGGTGCTAGGAGATAAGAGATATCTCATAATGGCGAAGAGCGAGACGCGATGGCCAGTATGATAATATAACCTAATGTGAAACACTGTGATTTGAACTATTTTATCACACTTTTTACTTCTTACTGATGCACTGCTCTATCGTATGTTAAATACCCTGTTGTATGTCCGTTCTATTTTATAATTTAAAACTATTTTTACTGGGGCGGTCAGGTGGCGTAGCGGAGATTGTGCTCGTCACCAATGCAAGAGGCTGCGGTCTCGACTCCCGGAGAGTCAGCATTGCCTTGGCTTGGGCTGATCGCTATACTAACTCGTTTGGCTGAGTTAGGGGGAGGGAAGCCATGGGTGGGTCCTGGGCGTTGTGGACAGCGACCCCTACAGTTCGGTCGGGGCGCCTGCACAGCGAGGGTAGGATCTGGAGAAAGGTAGTGTGACCTTCCACACGTTACACTCTCCCGGTGAGAATCTGCGCTGCCAGGCTGGCTGCCGGCTGGCTGCCGGCTGGCTGCACATGTGTCGGAGGAAAACATGTGACAGTCTCCGGCCTCCCGGACCAACAGTAGGGGGAGGTGCGCAACAACCAGGAAGGGGGTTGCGAATTGGCATAACAACTAACAGTGGGATGGGAGAAAAATCGGAAAAAAGGAGGGGGGAAAAGATACAAAAATAAATATATATATTTTTACTGAATAAAACTGTAAACAGAGAACCTATTGGGATGCTAGATCCTAATATGAAACACTGTGATTTACCTTACCTTGCTACCTCAATCTTTTTTATGCTCGCTTATGCCTGTATTTTTTACTGTTATGAAGCACTTTGAACTGCTGTATGAAAAGTGCTATACAAATAAAGTTATTATTATTATTATTTTATTTTATTTTCTATTCTATTTTTATTTTTTAAGATTCAAGAAAACATCAAGGATGAAAGACAAAAAAGTCAAGACTTATTTCCATTGTGGACCTTGGTCTCAGACAGATAAGCAATACAAAACATGACCACAAATAACAATATGACAAACTACATAGACATGTCAATTTTAAGTGCAAACGTAGCCAAAGACAACAATGTATCAGACAACATTTTCATACATTTTAAAATCTAGTTTTTAACATTGTCGAGGAGCCATGATTGTGTCGGCTACTAATGCATTTTAACTGTGAAGGTAGCAAATTCCAATTTGTAGCTCCCCAGAATTTAAAAGAACATTTGCCCATATTTGTTTTGAACATTGGAATACACAGGTCGGCGATGCTGGCTCTGGTGTTATGGGTATGCATGTCCCTATTCCACTGAAAATAATTTGTAAGATAATTGGGGGCCCTATTGTTATGAATGTTTTTTTTTATCCACTTTTTCTCCTTCTTTTTCTGTTTTTCTCCCATCCCAATTTAGTTGTGCCAATTCCCCCCTCCCCTGTCTTGATCATTGCTCGCATGTGCCCCCCACTGGTCGGCCGTAGGGAGGGTTGAAGAATCTATCGCATGTCCCCTCCGATGCAGTCAGCCAGCCACTTCTTTTCACCTGCCAGCGCGGACTCTCATTGGCGAGGTGTAACGTGTGGGAGGCTCACACTACCCTCGACATCTCCTGTCCTTGCTGTGCAGGCGCCCTGACCGACCTGTAGCAGTCGCTGTTTACAACGACCAGATTACCACCCATCGACTTCCCTCCCGCTGACTCTGCCAATTGAGTCAGTATGACGGCCGGCCCAAGCCGGAGGCAACGCTGACAGCCAGATTCAATAGGTGCGGCACCCAGCCGCACCTATTGTTATGAATGTTGTGAACTATATTGAGCTGAAGTTGAACGGACCTGGCTACCAGAGGGAGCCAGCCCAACAACTGGAAGTGTTGTTTGCCCACATTTGCTCTGGAGGCTAGTCTTAGAGTGAATCGGATGAGTTTATTCTGGGAAACCTGTAACTTTTCTTTTAAAACTTTGGTCAGACCTCCGTACCAAGAACAGATGGTCAAAACAACAAGAAACGAGTGAATTTGAATCTGTTTTGGCCATATGCAGAGATCATTTATTGTCAATGAGCCAATGTTTGATGGTAGAGAATTCCTTACTGAGAGTGGCCTGCAGCTTTCAAGTTCAAGTTCAAATTTTTCTTTATTAGTTGTCATACAGAAGTACAAAATACTTTTATACAAAATGCTTCTTTCTGTTTCGCTCGAGAGACTGTGCTAGGCAAAAATAGATAATAAAATAAGTATAGCAGTATAAAATAGAAGTCAAGTACGTAGACAACAATGTTCAGTATATACATATATACAATGCTCTATGTAGAGTAGAAGTAACTGAGTTACCATACAATATACTATACAGTGCAAAGCAGAAGTGGGATGAGGTACAATTTAGGTACAATATAATTTACAGTAAGGTGTAGTGAGGTATGGGTTGTTGTGCAAATTCTTTACCGATAAATATAAAGTGTGCTTAGGTGTACTAAAGTGGTTAAAGTGGGTGCTGCAGTGAGTTGTATGTTTAAAGTGAGTGTGTGCGTGTGGATGTGTGTGCTGTGAGTGCATTTGATGGTTGTTACATAGTGTTATTGTTCGTTGAGCATCCTGATGGCCTGGGGATAGAAGCTTCTTCCGAGTCTCTCTGTGCTTGCCATGAGACTCCGGTATCGCTTGCCTGACTGCAGCAGTTCAAAGAGGCAGTTGTTTGGGTGGCTTGAGTCTTTGATAATTATCTTTGCCTTACCCATGCACCGCTTGTTGTAAATGCCCTGGAGAGTGGGAAGCCCCCCTCCAATTGTGCGTTCGGCTGAGCGGGCTGGCAATTCCACGCAAATGTCAACCTCACCATGAAAAAATTTAAATAACATGATCAAAACCAAACCAATTTCAAATGTATCATCAAGGTCTATATTTTGAAGTACAAAATAGATTTGATCGTAATATTTATGAGAATGCATGTTTTTTCACACTACAGGAGGAGACACAATGATGTAAAAAAAAGAATTGTATGACTTTCTGAATGGCCAGAATGGCAAAAAAATCAACAGATATTTTTCTAACCTCACCTTTGGTCATGAAGGGCTGTTGTATCAATATGTGAATCAATTATGTACTTTGTGTCTTTCCATTGGCAGGTGAAGCATGCTGTTTATAATGCCCCTTTATGGGACAGCGAATGTAACATCCATAACGTTTTCCAGGAAAAGTTGTCATAAAACATGCATCTGGAATGCAATGTCAACCAAACTTCCTAAGCAAAGCTAAATTTTATAAAGATGACATATTAGCAACAATTAGTCATTCTGGTCTTATTTTTTATATTCTTTACAAGTGTTATGGATGTTACCGTTATGGATGTTACATTGCAAGTGACGGATGTTACATTGCGAATGTGTGTTGTTAAGTCCGATTACGACCCCTTTGTTTGAAGTATAATTTACTGTAAACGACCCTCCAGGTAGCGTCATTCGGTTTGTGTGTGATAGGGAACCTTTATTTTGAAGCACCGCCAAACCGGAAGTAGCTAACCGGACGCAGATACCGCGAGCATGAGCTCAGCTTGACGGATAAAATGAAAGTTTAGGTTACAGTTAAAAGAAAAGAGAAATCTCTGTGGATATCTTCGTTATTCTTTTGTTATTTGGAAATGGTTTACAAGGTAACTGCTGTGTACTTTCTATGGTTTTAATATTGGTTTGAATTCACCTTTGTTTGTGTTTTGACAACCTAAAGTTATTCCTGCTACTGTGAAAATACGTTGTTTTCTAGCTAGTTTGGTCATTGCAAATTTCTAGCTTGCCTACACATTTAATAAGGTCCATAGTACCAGCATTTTAAGAGTTTTTGTTTGCTTATAGATCCGGAAAGAAGACTTTCATGTGGTTTATGGTTAAGCCCCCTGTGGGAGAGAGAGGACAAGGTACTGGGATGTCAATTTGTCCTATTTAGTGATATGGGCTGTTTATTTTATATTTGTATTCATTAATGTATTTGGCTATGTCACTGTTATTGGAAGCCATTTGTGTCAAGTGTTATGTTAGCTTATTAAACAATGTGAATGTGGCACTTATGTATATCTAATGTATATCTGTATATATATAATGTATATATATCTGAGTATCTTTTCTTTGTCTTTCTTTGTCTTTTCACCTCAGCTCTTACGTTGTGAAATGAAAATAAACATTCATGAAACACCAGTAAAGGAGTCCATCCATCACTCTCCCAGGGATGCTACATTTACACATTTTAGTTACACTTATTGAGATAAAGATGAGCCTGCAATAAGAATTTTTTTGACCTTTTGGATTTTGAGATAGGTGACAAAATACACAGTGTTATGGATGTTACGAAAATTGACAAGCTTTTCGGACTCACTGAACACATGATGAAAACTCTGTGAATATCTTTTTCAAAGAATAACATGTTTACTATCACTTTGTAGGGAAGGCTTTGAGGTACCCAAAAAGCACATTCAGGAAAACCTGGCATTTCCTCTCAAGGAATGAATCACAAAAAAGTGCCGTTATGGATGTTACATTTTTGCGTTATGGATGTTACACGTCTGAAATAGACAAAAAACACTATAAAAAATGTGTGTTGTTAACTCCGATTATGACCCCTTTGTTTGATTTAAATCAGAAGTATTTTATGACTCCTAGTTTGATTAAAATCCAACATATTTCCAGACACAACTTTTTCACACATTGTTGGTCTAGGCTAGAGCCATATGAAATCCGTTTAATTTTTTTCCAAATTCAATTTATTTTTTTTCCAAATTCCGTTTTTTCCGTTTTAATATTTCAGAATTCTGTATTTTGCTTTGTACGCTCATTTTACCATCAGAAATAGTGTCTAATAAGTGGGAATGAATAAATGTCCACAATTTAATAAGATATAACAGTCCATTTAATAGGGCTGTCTTAAATACTTCGAAGCTTCGTTAGATGGCCATGGGATTCGAATATGAAAATAAAATTCGATTATAAAAAAATAATAATAATAATGATATATAAATATATATTTTTATTTTTTGCTAAATCAACTCTGCCTCTCTTTGTTAACTACAACAAGCAATGCTGTTTGTTATTTAAGATGAGGTCGGACTCTGCACTGACAGATTTGTGTTCATTGTGCTGCTTTTATAAAGCCTCAAATGACGGCTTACAATATTTCATGAAAGCAAAGTGTTTTGTTTGTCTAAGATTTAAAAAGGTTTAAACTTTACAGCACTGACAAAGTTGAACAAAGTGCTGTACAAGTCCCACAACATAAAAAAAAATTACATTATTATTTTCTTTTTACAGTTGATTCCATTTTTATTGCTCAATTCCGCGATTCCGTCCGCGATTCCGTGAACGCGGATTTCATATGGCACTAGTCTAGGCAGAGCAGTGTCCACGTTAGCCTACTGCTAATCGGCTGCTGTCGGCCATCTCCCCCTCGCGTCTGCTCAGCCTACATGTGTATTTGTTATTGTTTTGCAGAGTATCGTGACAAGAAACCCACCCCAAAAAACACAGAAACCCCAAATGAAACCAAACAGAAAGTAAATGAGTATTATTCCAGGGACGACATTTCAAGACGGGCCCCAGGAATGAAGGATGCAGTGACCATAAGAGAAGGAGTCAAGCAGAGGGTTCAGAAACGCCACATGTCCATGTCCCTTATGGAGGCTTACCGCTGCACTTCCAACCAAAGAGGACAAGTCCTGGGTCAGTTTTGATCAGATTCGTGAACACCTCAATCCTCACATGGATAACAGAGGGAGATACCATTTCTCTGAACCAGTCCAGGCAGAGTGAATTGGACTTGATTTTTTATAACTTTGTTTTCATGGTGAGGTTGACATTTTCATGGAATTGCTCCAAAACTAATTTTCTGATTTAACCGATATTATTAATATTGCTGTTCTCTGTATAGAAAACACCTTTTTATGTTAATCAAATAAAGAGCTATTTTCCAAAACGTTTTGTAATTTATTTTCAGAAGTGACTGATATTTTGAAACTATGACAGAAAAAAGAAAAGATTATGTTTTTTTGTGATTTTTGTGATGTCACAGTATGTCATAAATTAACATTCTAGAACATTTGTGATGTCACAGTATGATGTCATAATAGTACATTCTAGAACATTTGTGATGTCACAGTATGATGTCATAATCAAACATTCTAGAACATTTGTGATGTCAAAGTATGATGTCATAATCGAACATTCTAGAACATTTGTGATGTCACAGTATGATGTCATAATCAAACATTCTAGAACATTCGTGATGTCACAGTATGATGTCATAATCGAACATTCTAGAACATTTGTGTTCTATATATATTCAACAATTCTCTCAGCATTTCCTGGCATTTTTTCAGACTACAACATGAATCCAGACTGGTTTGACCCTCAAAATGGTCCACTGAAGTCAAACACATGTGGGTAAAGCCCTATTTTTGATAGTGTTTTTTGTCTATTTCAGACATGTAACATCCATAACGCAAAAATGTAACATCCATAACGGCACTTTTTTGTGATTCATTCCTTGAGAGGAAATGCCAGGTTTTCCTGTGTGCTTTTTGGGTACCTCAAAGCCTTCCCTACAAAGTAATAGTAAACATGTTATTCTTTGAAAAAGATATTCACAGAGTTTTCATCATGTGTTCAGTGAGTCCAAAAAGCTTGTCAATTTCCGTAACATCCATAACGCTGTGTAGTTTGTCACCCATCTCAAAATCCAAAAGGTCAAAACATTTCTTACTGCAGGCTCATCTTTATTTCAATAAGTGTAACTAAAATGTGTAAATTATACTTCCAATTAAAATCGATGCCTTGTCAATGTTAAGTTAAGTTTCCAATGTTCTCTCTGAATGTAACATCCATAACGCTGGAATTGGTGCTATTCCCAAACCAGGAGGTGATATTGTCAGTCAGGATGCTCTCTATTGTGCATGAGTAGAAGTTCGTAAGGATCTTCTGACTGACTTGGAACTTCCTTAGGCGTCTGAGGAAGTAGAGGCATTGCCGTGCCTTCTTCACAACACTGTCAATGTGTGAGGTCCATGTCAAGTCCTCGGATATGTGGACTCCGAGGTACTTAAAACTGTTCACTCTCTCAACCGGTGCCCCGTCGATGCTGAGGGGGCTGTAGTCCCTGACCCCCGACCTCCTAAAGTCCACAATCATCTCTGTAGGCTCCGTAATGGAGGTCTCTTTATTATCATTCAGTATTCTATTTGTGTTGTATTATTAGTTGTACTGTCACTTTAGGTGGTGGGCGTGCTCACGGGGTGTGACGCTAATGGGAGTGTTTTTATGGAATGTCATTCACCTTTTCACGTTGGTTGACAGTAGGGCTGGGCGATAAAACAATAACGATAACTATCGCGATAAATTATTTCCTCGAAATAAACATGAAACGTGGTCGCAAAGTTTCGATATATCGATTTTCCAAGCTTGGATATGAGCACACGCACTAACAACCAATCAGTGAAGGAGATGGCCGAGAGCGAAGGAGACCCGCGCTGCACCTCTGGGTAGAGAGGTAGTCAACAAGGCTGGCTAGGGTAATTAGCTTGCACGGCGCTATTTTATATATTTACGTGCCGAGTATGTGTGTGGCGTGAATTCTGATGCCACGGTTATAGTAGTATGTGGTATACGGTGGACGTCGTTGCAATGTATTGGGGCGGAACAGAGTATTTTAGGGATATTTAGTACATTAGAAATATGGCTGGCTAGGATAATTAGCTTGCACTGCGCAATTGTATAGTTTGGCTGGCTAGGATAATTAGCTTGCACGGCGCTATTTGATATATTTACGTGCAGAGTGTGTGTGTGGCGTGAATTCTGATGCCACGGTTATAGTAGTGTGTGGTATACGGTGGACGTCGTTGCAATGTATTGGGGCGGAACAGAGTATTTTAGGGATATTTAGTACATTGTCATGGGATACACTGCTCGCTCTGGCTAACTGCTAACGTGCGCGGACTGATGACGACATCAACTCGAGACATTCGCAGCAGAAAAACAAGTCTCTTAATAGCCCGTCCAGCGGCGCCGGGCGTAAGAAGTTAATTAAACTTGACAGACATTATATCGACGATAATTATCGATATCGAGTTATATGAAAATAATTTAATAATTTTATCGCGATAACGTTTTTGGCCATATCGCCCAGCCCTAGTTGACAGTTCACTGAGGTTGACAGTTCACGGAGAGAGGGGGTGAGAGTTAGGAGAGCATATTTTCTTTTGACCGCAAAGCGCAATAACGCAAAGCGCAAATCGCAATATTGAAAGCATGCAAGAGCGCAATATTGAAGAACGCAACCACACGCAAGATAGTTCTAAGAACGTGAGCGTGCTTGTCCATTGGGGACCGGTTGTGCCACACGCAATATTGAAAGCACACAAGCACGCAAGAACGCATCAGTATCTGTATATTAGTGTATGTTAAATAAGAGTATTTTGTTTGTCTCATGAAGCGAAAGAATAAAAGCCTCAAAAGTATTTCCTGGACGTGGAACAGAGTTATTTCACTGTGCGCGTCAATTGTTTGAACTCCTCCACTCAGCCCCTCGGCACTACCTGTCTATGACAGTCTACTGCCGCAACAATCTCCTTTGTTTTGCTGAACGTTCAGGGAGAGGCTGTTCTCTTGACACCATCCCGCTAGAACCTTGACCTCCTCCAGGTAGGCCCTCTCGTCGTTTGCAGAGATCAGGCCCACCACTACTGTGTCGTCAGCAAATTTGATGATTGTGTTGTTGTTCCGCTGTGCCACACAGTCATGTGTGTACAGGGAGTAGAGGAGGGGACTCAGAAGACAGCCCTGGGGGGCCCCTATGTTGAGAGTGATGGATGAGGAGGTGCAGCTTGTCCACATCCTTATCGGAGGAAAGGATAGCAGAGTCATCCGCATAGAGAAACAGGTTCACATTACAGGCGGCTTGCAGATCATTAATAAATTAAAAACAATAACCCAGGACACTCCATTGAGGGACTCCGCAAGTCACTGGTAAGGCAGATGAGTGATGGCCCCGAAGCTTCGATTGCCAAAAAAAGCTTTGAAGGTCAGCCCTAGTTGACAGTGTCAAAAGCCTTTTGAAGGTCAATTAAAATCATACCACAGAGTTTGCCAGCATCCATTTCAGCTCTGATAAAATCTGTAAAAAAAAAGTAAACAAGAATAGGTGGAATGTGGTTTCCTAAAACCTGATTGAAATTTATATAATAATTATGAGTCGGTCATGTACTCATAGAGCTGCTCGTGAATTACCTTTTCTAAAACTTTGGAGGTGACAATGAGAATCGAGATGGGCCTATAATTACTAGGGTCAGACCTATTCCCTTTTTTAAAAAGGGGGATGACTTTGGCATGTTTCATTTCGCTTGGGACAATGCCCTGCGCCAAGGACAGGTTGACCATGTGTAAAATAGGTGGCACTATCAACTCAGCTACGTCTTTTAAAAACCTGGCTGGGATATTGTCTAGAGCACTTGCCTTGGAGCACTTGAGACCTTTTAAAAGAGTGATAATGTAAACTACAGAGACTGGCTTAAAAGAGAAGCTGTTATAATAAGCTGGATAACACCCAAGTGTGCATAAAACTCATGAAGGTGGGCCTGCCCAAAGGTTTGAGGGCCAGAGGGCAGGCGGTCAACTAGCTTGTGTGCAATTGAAGTAAAAAAAATCAGCAATCTGAGAGGTCTATTATATGCAAAATATTTATCCCACAATGCAAAGGATATTTTGCTGTTGGCAAGCATTAGTGTTAACATCCATCAATCAACCCCCCCCCCCCCTCCTTCAAAACAGGCCCCCAAGACCCCCCCCCCCCTCTGCAATCAAAGTTTTATTGTTGATATTTCTTTGTTATGTTTTACTCTATTCTGTATTTATTTTATTGTGAGTGACTTTGGGTACTTAGACAAGTGCTATATAAATGTTTTGTATTATTATTATTCATTATTAACATTTACAACCAAACATTAGAGCTCCTAGGTCAGCTTCCAAATCATAAAGTTAACACTAGTTAGTGTTAATAAAATGTGTTTTTTTTATTAACAGTAGGCCTACCTAGAGTTAGCTGCAATATTGAATAGCTACTAACAGTAAACGAGGATGTGAGGTAGAGTAGGAGTACTGAGTGACATCATTACTGGAGAAATAATGAAGCCAGTGGCCAAAATGTTTGTTTGATATTAAAACAAGAATGCAGCTTGGATAGGCCCTTATAATGGCCTAACTCACCATCTTGCCAAATAATTTCTGATATATATATACAATACACATGTGTGTGAGTGACGTCACGTGTTATTGTGGTGATACACTGGCCAACGTTGGACAGGTGTCTCAACAACACGGTTGTCCTGATTGCATGGCATCCCTTGTTGCCCAGATACAGTCTTGGCTATTTCATCCTCTGTCTCACTTAATTTACTATTGCCCTATCCTGTTGCAACTTGCAATGGGCCTGGTCTTAGATACACTACACGACCAAGGTACCCATGTACATGTCAAAATACTTCCCAAAGGTCAGTGAATACCACGATCACAACACCAGAGGGAGCTCCACAAATCATGTTAAACCCAGATTCGGCTCAAACAAGGGACTAAACACGTTTCACAATTATGCCACATCAATGTGGAACGCCCTACCTAAAGCTGTAAAGGAATGTGAATCACTACCCACTTTCAAAAACACTCTCAAAGAACACCTACGGGAGACTGCAATTCGAAACTGGCCCCTACAAATGTCCTAAACCAGTTGTACAGTAAATGACCATGTATGGCTTTGTCAGTATTCCAATGTACAGTGTCCCCCCCCCCCCCCCCCCCCCCCACCTCCAATGTACAGCCCATCCCCCCCAACCTCCTCCAATGTAGTTTCTACGTCAAATGACACTTTTTTCTGGACACTTTTTGTATCACAAACAGTACTGTATTTGCTAATCTGGTATGTCATAATAAATGTATAGATGTAGCAGTACTGTCTATCTGTATGCCGTGTGTGTGTCATATATGTTATGATGAATTGAAAATGGGGGACCCTGATGTAAACAAGACAAAAGTCTTTCTCTGGTCTGCATCCCCTTAACACTTGTATGTATTGAGCTGTACTGTACTTAGTCTGTACCCATTCTGCAATCTGTTAACACTTTGACTGCCGGGAGCCGTCTTTAGACGTCTTTGCTGGCCATGCTAAAGTTGCCGGGGGACGCTGTACGTCGTCTTTATATCAATATTTCAAAAATCTGCGATCGGATTCATAATGTCCCTCCGCTGGCCTGAGATCCACCAGCAGGACCCACTGAGCTCTCTGGCGGTTCAGGAGCGCCATCTGGTGGCCGATCGGCGCAAGCGCTTAACAGGAAGCGCATTAGAGGTTTTGCTAGACGTCCGTATTGCTTCCGGCCACTCGGTACATGTCCCGTGACTCTAGCTCGTCACTCTACATAGCGATCGATTGCCAATAACTCGATAAACAACATGATTTGGACGTATATACCATTATACAAGCTGGAGATGGACCGGGTAATAATATATCCCATAATGATAAAATTTCTACTCGACGATGATCGCCCAACGGCGCGCGGAGACTGGGGTGAGTTTCAGCGTGTAACGTTACCGTCTTCGATAATAACTGATATTATCAACATTTGACCCACATTAGATGATTGGTATAACGCTGCCCACGGAATTATAAACGCCCCCCTCGCCCATCCGGTCAACATCAGATGACGTGTAGTAACTTCTAGAAGTACGTCTAGTTGGAATTTTTTATATCGCGCTGATTGCCATCAAACTGTATTTCATCATCAATATAATGCATTTGGGGCTATATATCACGTTCTGGAGAAAGCTGCAGAAAGAGATGAAAACATACTTATACATTAGACCATACTTTACTATGAATATGTGAATGAAAAAGTTTAACGTTGCTACACAATGAACAATACATATAGGACTTTGAATGGGCCCTAATAATGGCAATGTAGCAATAGAATTTAAAAAGTTATAGCCCTGCAAAGAAGGGGACTTTCTCCATAGACAAATAGCGCTGGCAATCTATGGTATATCATTAATTTAACCTTAGGCAACCAAAGTGTTAATAAACTTTTCAATCAATCAATCAATTGCCCAGAAAGTTTACCTGTATGTCGCCACGCTTATCAAAGGATTCGTATTTGTGTCATAATAACATTGATCTGTTTCTGTTTAGACAGAGGGGTGAGATACTACTTCCCGAGTAGGACAGCGTGAACTCAAATAATACCGCGTGGCACTTCGATCCACAAAAAAACACAGGTTGGATCGGAGGAGGGGCATGCGGGTCACATTTCGTGAGAAGTGCGAACCTTCCCCCTGTGACGCTCGAGCTCCGCAGCTCCACACACACAAACGGCTGTGGAATTCCACCCGGAAGTCGATCCCCATGATGTAGAGATCGTCGGCGAAGCTGGTAACGCGAAGTTATGCTACTCCTCATTATCCAAGCATCCTCTCCAGCTATTAGAGGAAAAAAAGAGCAACAGCGAAAAGCTAAAGTTTTCCTCTCTGACTAAAAAACGACAGAGGAGTCGATATGGATGAAAGGAGAAATTCGCCTGGACAAAGAATGATGATATCATTCTACACATAGTGAAATAATGATAACATAGCACTTTATTTCGGGGGGAAACGAAGACGAAAAAACAAAACTTTGGCAAAAGTTTTGAGGCAAATTGGGCTGCTATGGCGCGAGAGACTGGAGAAGCCGGGATGGTCAAAGGTGCAAACGTTAAAAAACAAAGAAAGAAGAAAAACAAGGAGAACAAGACCAGGACTGTCCACGCAAATATACTGTATGACCACGAGAAGGGAGAGGACAATCCAAACCGCCACTATGCAAACAATAAGATCAAGACGACCAAATACACACTCCTATCCTTTCTACCGAAGAATCTCTTCGAACAGTTCCATAGGTTTGCCAATGTCTATTTTGTTTTCATCGCTTTGCTCAATTTCGTCCCGGTTGTCAATGCATTTCAACCAGAGCTCGCATTGGCCCCAGTGGTCTTCATCTTGGCCGTCACAGCGATCAAAGATCTGTGGGAGGATTACAGAAGACACAGGTCGGATAAAGAGATCAATCATATGGACTGTCTCGTCTACAGCAGGTAGGCCTATACCGTGAACCTGCAACCTTTTTTGTTTTGCTGATATAAGTTATCTCGTGTGAACTATTGTGGGCCTGCAGTAGTCATGATCAGCACATACACTTCAAGTTTTGTTTTATTTGTCACATATAATGTACATTGCAGTGAAATGCTTGGTTGTGTATGAGCCCCCCTGCGATTGTGCTTCATACAGTAAAACGAATTTAAGAAGACCATACAAAATATACAAACTAAAATGCAAAATGAGGTAGGGATGAAGTGCACATTTTTAGTAATACATATACAATATGTGTACAATACAATAGTGTTAACGTGTTTAAAAAGTGTCTAAAGGTAATGTTAAAAGTGAGTGTTTAAATTGAGTGTGTGGATGTGTGTGCAATGAATGTAGATGGTTTCTTCACTTGCTACTTTGTTACTAGCCTTTGGCTACTTTCCCCCAATCTCCACTATAACAAAGAGTAAAGGTGGGCTTTGTTTTTAATCCATCTGCCAGTATAGCGTTGCATAATACATCGACACATATCAACACCTGTTTCTCAGAAGGTAGTGGTACACAGTACACATGGGATCAAATTGCCGAGATCCAAACACTGTTTCTCGCATGACTCCAAATGTATGGAACATTACAATATCATTAGCATAACTTTTCACGATTTCTCTCGAGGCCCACGTATTCCAGGCCCCAAGCACAGAGTGGAGATGAGGGAGATAATATAATATCTAAAGTAAACACCATATTCCTCTGCATTTTGTTCAAGAACTGTCTGATTATTCATTTAAATTAAACTTTGTCTTAAACTCTCAGCTACTGACATGTCCACAAAACATTTGTCAAGAGCTGTGGATATAAAGCATCTTTTATTCCAGCTGTAAAGGTATTCACTAATTCACTTCCCTGTGTCCTGACCTTATTTGCCTATATTTACCATTTTTATAAAACGTTTGCTTTGAACAGCTAATACATTGCCCCTTTTCTATATTTTGCCTGAAAGGTTTCTGCACCACAGAGTTAACCAAAATGTTGTTCCTACGTTTTCCAAAGTCTGTGTAGAGTGTATTTCCCTAATGAAAAGCAGCACTGTCAGCCGTGCACAGGGCATCATTCGTGGTCATCAAAGGGCTCAGTGTTGGGTGACTCTTACTTTTTTAGCTAAGCCTTGGTTGAAGCTGTTGGACAAGGTTGGACATAATTGAGTTTTCTTTTGCTGTGGTCAATATTGTGCAAAACAGTCCCTTTCAGACCCAGGCAACACATAACTAAACATAGTGTTGGAAATCAGACGACACGGCCACCTCCCCTCTTCCCCTTATTAGGTTAAGTAGGTTATTTGGCCAATCTAATCAAAGTTTTACTCTACTATCTTAAAGCCCACTGTACGCTGCCCGAATTAAACCATAGGAATTCCATTCTTCACGTGGGCCATTTTCTTATAGCAACCTGGAGGGGTTGTATGTTTACAAAAGAGAGAATTCCTGTATTATCAATAATGCTAATATTTACAAAGAAGGAATGACACAAACACAGCCTGTGCACTGGCAGATGTTTCTGAGCTTTCACTTGTTATGATGACTGCTATACCTTACAGGATTCCTCCTTACTGTAGAACTAGATATGGGGCCTGTATAAATCATTTAGACATGACATACTGTAAGTAAGAGGCCAGTGTAGGATTACTTTGGACTTGGCTTCTAGATGCATTGAATTATAGTGTAAGTATGACACCATTTAATATGCGTTATTAATCGGAAATGTACCCATACTGGTATTGGATATGAAGCCAATACTGCCATGCTGTGCTGATGGAATTGGTATTGGTGAATCTTCCAAATACTACAATCTGATGCCAAGAGCCATGTGCAACACGTCAGAAATCCAAGCCAAGCACCTTGACCGTCTGCATTCTTGACTCAGAAATATCTTGGATCACTCATGGTGAAAACTGGGTTCCATGACGTGTAATCTCAATCCTTTTTGTCCAGCGGCCCCAAACTCATAGTCTGTATTGTTAAGTGAAAGTAATATTAGATTATAAGATAGGATCGGTACTCTGTGAAAAAGCTGTAGTTAGTGCAACGCTCAAGTCAAGCTATTGGCATGTTGTGTAGGTTCATGGTCTTTGATGGAAGGATATAAAGGTAAACGTGAGTCTGAGTCGGATATAATTCCAATTGTGTCTGTTGTTTTGACTATTTTGGTTTCGTAACGTAATGAGACTGCTGGAAATTTAGTTCGTTGTGCATTTAGTGCAGTCTTGTACCCATTACATCTAATTTAATTATGCTAAACTCCCATCAAATGTCAGACCAATTGAATAATTGGAATCATATAACCCGAGATACCACAATAAAATCCTATGGTAAAGACCATAGGCAAAAACATTTCTGGAACCCAAACATTTCAGCCAGATTTTGATAGGATTTTGTCATTGCTGACGTAATTTCCAGTGTCGTGCCTGATTATGAACGACGACCGCCAACCTGGTATCTTTACCCCTTGTAGGGTGGGATACCGTGTCTTGCACATTTACGAGAAGCGACAATAAAGCTGACTTGGACTTTGTAGTGTGACATAATCAAAGAACAGCCCCATTACACCCTGACAAAGTCTGGCATGTTAGAATTCTTTGCCTTTTTTCTTCTAGTGCGACAATTCCTTCTACTTCTTCTTTGACTTTGGACAAAAATGAGAAGACGAGTAACCCCTCCTTCCTTTTCCCCTGTGAACTCCATGTCCAGACGGCATGCAGCGATCTGTCGGGGACAAAGGCATAGTGAGCCCTGTCTCCCGGCCAAGTGACAGCGAGACTTGATGGTGCTAAGGTGACACGGCGACCACCGTGAAAGACACAGATATCATGTAGTAGTCTGATCCCGGCATTGGAGCTGATCACGTGACTCCCCGGATGTATTTGTAAACATCTGATGGCCTTGTCCAGAAACAGTCCTTATCCTGTAAACCTGTACTCTGTCTGGACTGGAGGCATTTGCCTGCAAGAGGTTATGACTCGGGGCAGTTATCCAAACTGATTAACTTCTCTATTCTACAATGACGACTTATTCTACACGCACTTAACAAGCCTGTTGCTTAAAGTACGTTATTGCACAACAAACAAAGTAGTGTTTCGGTAGTAATTTGTCTCCCCAATTGTTTTGAGCTGCATTTCACAGAAAGCCTGGATTTTGGCTGCCAAGGTGCAGAAACAATGGGATTTCATCAAACTTGAAAACATGTCCCCACTTAAGTTTTCCCTCCCAGTAGTGCACTATTGTTGCAGATATTTGCATGGGTTTTGTATACATCAAAACAAACAATAATCACATTATGAAACACAGTACTTTCTTTTTTACGCATATTTTTCCGGTATGTGTTTGATATTTCCCCAATGTTCCTTGGCACGTGTTCAGAGATTCTTAATACTGAAGGAGCAATCTTAATGCTTTTCTCCTGTGTTCTGTCGTGCTCCGCTTGTCCAGAGTTAGCATTGATCAAGATCCATGGCGTTGCCTAAGTATTTTCAACAAAGAACGATAGCTCTAAATGTCATGTGCCACCAGCAGATATAATATTTACAGATGGATGTCTTCCAGTTCGTTTTTAACTGGTACTGGTTCATATGAACTATGTACAGTTTGAAGTCAAACACTATGCAAAGCTGTTGGGGAGACGACACTCTTTTGTATGACTAGAATTGTCCAAACATTTCTTCAACATCACGTCCCAGAAATTGACACACTTTGTTTACAAGGCTTGAAAACAGCCTAGTTCAGTGTTTTGCTTTTTTTTTTTTGCTTTTTTCTCCCCCAGATTTATACTAGTGTCTTGACTTTGGCAATTACGTCTTCCATTTTATCATAGCTAATGCATGTAATGGTGGTGTTCTCAAATACAGCCAATTAGATTTAAGAGATTATCATCTCTCGGTTACACAATTGCCTTGGTTAGAATTTGTGCTGGTCTTGTGAAAAAATAGTAAGATATGTCATAAGCA
This sequence comes from Notolepis coatsorum, assembly GCF_963971535.1. NCBI lineage: Eukaryota > Metazoa > Chordata > Actinopteri > Aulopiformes > Paralepididae > Notolepis > Notolepis coatsorum. The sequence goes on along the minus strand of NC_140166.1, from coordinate 173,968,100 downwards.
TGAAAGCAGAAACTGAGGAAAATGTATGAGCAACTCATGGCTCATTTGTTTTCATTCAAGACAGAAATACCATCGCTTGCCAGCTGTTGTGTAAATATAGGCCCAAAATAAGCAGGCCTTGTCGTACGGAGTAGGCGCGGCCCAATGACACTTTTTTCACTGCCCATTCACAGAGTCCTAAACTTCTCAGTGTCGCCTGTAACTGAGTACTAATCCAATCCGTTACTTGTACTGACCAGTATAGATGTGGACTATGTCATTTTGGAGTCATTGGACAAAGATATTGCAATGGAATACATTTCTCTAGTCTCCATTAGAGAGATCTAATATGCTTCTAGTTCTTTGTGTCAACAATACAGCAAATCGAGTCACTTTGTTTTGATTTCTGGCATGCTTCTTCTTGGTATCTGATCTGATACTTAGCCTGGTATCGGACCGATATCCAATACTGTATCAGTATGAATGAATGAATGAATGAATGAAAACTTTATTTAACAGATTGCAGAATGGGTACAATACAGTACGGCTCAATACATACAATTGTTAAGGGGATGCAGACCTGAGAAAGACGTTTGTCTTGTTTCCATCAGGGTCCCCCATTTTCAATTCATATAGACATATATGACATACATGACATACAGATAGTCAGTACTGCTACATCTATACATTTATGACATACCAGATTTGCAAATACAGTACTTTTTGTGATACAGAAGGAGTCAAGAAAAGGGAGTATATACATTTGACGTAGAAACTGTACATTGGAGGAGGTTGGGTGGGGGGGGTTGGGTACATTGGGATATTGACAACCATACTGGGTAATTTACATTGGAGGTGGTTGGGGGGCGGGGGGCATCCCACAGTCGTTAGGGGTTTTCCTGGCTTAAAATCTGAAGAAGGTGGCACCTCAGTTTAAACACCATCCGTGTGTGCACTCTTTGGCTCTTTTGGTTTAAAAGTCGGTAAATTGTTAACTTGATAAAATAGCCTAATTAAAGGTATTCACAATGATCTTTAATCCAATAAATGAACAATTGTACAAATATCCATGAAAACAAAAGACCTGGCCTGTATTAAAGTAAAAATCAGTCAGCCAGCTAGTCGCTCACTCACATACTCAGTCAGTCAGTCAGCCAGCTAGTCGCTCACTCACGTACTCACTCAGTAAGCGACTGAGACTCGTATTGGCAGAGTCGTTACATTTGAGTATCGCAAATTGCAATGCATGTTTTGTGATACTTTGTCGATTCTCAAAAACACTTATCGATTTTTAATGAACCCCCAGGGACTGTAGCTTGCTCATATTCTGGGCTAGCTAGAAGGTAGTAATAAAAAAACGATCTATTTTAAAAGGGCTCTCACCTCAAGATATCTGAATGAAAATGGATTCCACAAGTCTTCCCTTTACGGACACTCCCACTCTATGCTAATCCCAAGCAGCTTTGGGCAAAAACAATGCAGCTTTCTGCATGCAGTGCAAATCTGTACCATCTGTGCTGCACTCCTTTCAGCAGAGGTTAAAAAGGAATATCTTCACACTGCAAGTTTGACTCCAGTCAATGAACGATGTGAGAGGAGAGCATCCATCATAACACCACAGATTGTATGCTGCATATGGATTTTTTTTTTAACTATTAGTTTTCCTAAAACAAAGATTTCAAAAGAATTTCCATATATCTCCTTGCTTACAGTATCACTACATATATTGCAATATATGGAATCGTAGCCCCTGTATCGTGATGTGTATCGTATCGGCAGATTCTTGCCAATACACAGTAGAACTGTAGCACTAACTCACTGTATTCTCCTCCCTTTCACCTGTCCTGCTGTCATCCCTGTCCTGCTGTCATCCCTGTCCTGCCGTCATCCCTGTCCTGCTCTCATCCCTGTCCTGCTCTCATCCCTGTCCTGCTGTCATCCCTGTCCTGCTGTCATCCCTGTCCTGCTCTCATCCCTGTCCTGCTGTCATCCCTGTCCTGCTCTCATCCCCGTCCTGCTCATCCCTGTCCTGCTGTCATCCCTGTCCTGCTCATCCCTGTCCTGCTGTCATCCCTGTCCTGCTCTCATCCCTGCCCTGCTGTCATCCCTGTCCTGCTGTCATCCCTGTCCTGCTCTCATCCCTGTCCTGCTGTCATCCCTGTCCTGCTGTCATCCCTGTCCTGCTCTCATCCCCGTCCTGCTGTCATCCCTGTTCTGCTGTCATCCCTGTTCTGCTCTCATCCCTGTTCTGCTGTCATCCCTGTCCTGCTGTCATCCCTGTTCTGCTGCCATCCCTGTCCTGCTGTCATCCCTGTCCTGCTGTCATCCCTGTCCTGCTCTCATCCCTGTCCTGCTCTCATCCCCGTCCTGCTGTCATCCCTGTCCTGCTCTCATCCCTGTCCTGCTGTCATCCCTGTCCTGCTGTCATCCCTGTCCTGCTCTCATCCCCGTCCTGCTGTCATCCCTGTCCTGCTGTCATCCCTGTTCTGCTGCCATCCCTGTCCTGCTCTCATCCCCGTCCTGCTGTCATCCCTGTTCTGCTGTCATCCCTGTTCTGCTGTCATCCCTGTCCTGCTCTCATCCCTGTCCTGCTCTCATCCCCGTCCTGCTGTCATCCCCGTTCTGCTGTCATCCCTGTTCTGCTGTCATCCCTGTTCTGCTCTCATCCCTGTTCTGCTGTCATCCCTGTCCTGCTGTCATCCCTGTTCTGCTGTCATCCCTGTTCTACTGTCATCCCTGTCCTGCTCTCATCCCCGTCCTGCTGTCATCCCTGTTCTGCTGTCATCCCTGTCCTGCTGTCATCCCTGTCCTGCTGTCATCCCTGTCCTGCTGTCATCCCTGTCCTGCTGTCATCCCTGTCCTGCTGTCATCCCTGTTCTGCTGTCATCCCTGTCCTGCTGTCATCCCTGTCCTGCTGTCATCCCCGTCCTGCTGTCATCCCTGTTCTGCTGCCCTGCTGTCATCCCTGTTCTGCTCTCATCCCTGTCCTGCTGTCATCCCTGTCCTGCTGTCATCCCTGTCCTGCTCTCATCCCTGTCCTGCTCTCATCGCTGTCCTGCTCTCATCCCTGTCCTGCTCTCATCCCTGTTCTGCTCTCATCCCTGTTCTGTTGTCATCATCCCTGTCCTGCTGTCATCCCTGTTCTGCTGTCATCCCTGTTCTCCTGTCATCCCTGTTCTCCTGTCATCCCTGTCCTGCTGTCATCCCTGTCCTGCTCTCATCGCTGTCCTGCTCTCATCCCTGTCCTGCTCTCATCCCTGTCCTGCTCTCATCCCTGTCCTGCTCTCATCGCTGTCCTGCTCTCATCCCTGTCCTGCTCTCATCCCTGTTCTGCTCTCATCCCTGTTCTGTTGTCATCATCCCTGTCCTGCTGTCATCCCTGTTCTGCTGTCATCCCTGTTCTCCTGTCATCCCTGTCCTGCTGTCATCCCTGTCCTGCTCTCATCCCTGTCCTGCTGTCATCCTTGTCCTGCTGTCATCCCTGTCCTGCTGTCATCCCTGTCCTGCTGTCATCCTTGTCCTGCTGTCATCCCTGTCCTGCTGTCATCCCTGTTCTCCTGTCATCCCTGTTCTGCTGTCATCCCTGTTCTGTCACCCATATCCTGCTCTCATCCCTGTTCTCCTGTCATCCTTGTCCTGCTGTCATCCCTGTCCTGCTCTCATCCCTGTCCTGCTCTCATCCCTGTTCTGCTCTCATCCCTGTCCTGCTGTCATCCCTGTTCTGCTCTCATCCCTGTCTTGCTGTCATCCCTGTTCTGCTCTCATCCCTGTCCTGCTGTCATCCCTGTTCTGCCCTCATCCCTGTCCTGCTCTCATCGCTGTCCTGCTGTCATCCCTGTTTTCCTGGCATCCCTCTTCCCTTGTGATCCCTGTCCTGCTGTCATCCCTGTTCTGCCCTCATCCCTGTCCTGCTGTCATCCCCACGCACCATCTTCCTAAAGTAGAACATTTTCTAGCCAGCCGTCACAAACTTCGCAAATAACTTCTTAAAATATTGTAGCAAATGAAACGTTTGCACCTTTGACATTATGGTTGTTTTGGCTACGGTTCCTCTGCGTAAAATGTGTTCATCGCACTGTCCAGCTTAGCGTTGTCTGCCTCTGGAGCCCCCGACTTGGGACCGCTGACGTCTAGATGTTGAGATAACATCTCCATGGTGATAATCTGATATAATCTTTTAGTGTTAGTTCCAGTCTTTATCCTGGGTACAAGCAACTCCTTCAATTGATTTGTACGGTGGAGCACTCATGTCTTTAATTTAGTTTCTTACGCTCTATGCTTTAATCACAGGCCTTTAGCATGCTCTACTAGCCTCCAGTGGCTATGGTTGCACGATACACAGATACTAGAAATGTATCGCGATACCAAGCCGTTAAAACCGATCCATACGACGCCATACGTTGATCGGATAGATTGCAATGAAATAAATGGACAATCGAGCTGGACATAACGTTAGATTCCTCTTACCTGTGCCCGATGAGACTGGAGGAAAAATATTCCATTTATTTGATGTCGATCTGCTAGATCCTTTTTCCGTTTGTATGACGCAATAAACGCCGAAAGCATATTGATTCTTGCGTCTCAAACGATCCCATGCACTTGAGTGTATCTTGATCCACGTTGAAAGATTGGCGGGCACTCGTCTTTGTCGCAAGATGTGTTAAGCCGGTATCGGTATCGGTATCAAAGTTTTGGTATCGTGACATCACTACCAGTGGCAGCAGTGCTGGCTGCTTCTGTTTGGACTTCTTTGTCCTCTGTGGAGCGAGTGGAGATGAAGCTGCAGCAGCACCACGCTGGACTACTACCCTCACTGCACGTTATTAAAATCAAAGCACAACAGTGGCAGAGTTGTGTGCTATGAATATACTGTTATTAGTGTTGATTCTGTTTTTGCTGACGTCGGGCCGTCATCATCATCAGGCCTGGGAATCCGACCCACAGGCGCTTGCCTCGAAGTAGTCTACGCAGGAGCGACCTCACAAAGTCCAGTACTCCAGGATCTATGATGACATCTTGCCTCGTGACTGGCCTGAAGTTGTTGTTCTTGGCTTAAGGTTTGGTCTCTTGCTGGGCTTGTGTAAAGACACCTTAGGCACTGACCATCTTCTGTCGGTTACTATCCTGTAGGTCTTGGAAGAAAAAACGTGTACACCTCTGGGCCACTTCTAAGAACTCATTGCTGTGTTCCTTCTGAGAATTAGTGGCGTGTGTGTGTGGGGGGGGGGGGGGGGGGGGGGTATTGAACTCTTAAGGCCATGGTACTTCTTGGCAAATAAAGACTTCTTCTTGATGCAATGAAACTAGGAAATTTGCCAACAATTAGGTAGAACCCGACGAGATACTGGATTTTTAGGGCCGGTACCGATACTTGGGAGTAGAAAAAGATTCAGATATCGATATTCCATTAAAAAAAGAAAAAAGGGGAAAATAAGCTATTTCTACTGTATGCAAAGAAACTGCATTGTTTACACAAAGGTAAATTAGCAGATTGTGTTTTGTTATTTGATGATTCGTGGATTGATTGATTAGCCTTGATATGTTATTTCGGACAAATGGGGGGCCGCTTGACCGCAAATTCCCGGGCTGCTTTTTGTTGCCAGTCTGCCCCTGCTTGCATGGTTCCAGTGAGCATATTTCATATTTCTATTCAGATATCTTGAGGTCAGAGGTTGATATCTGTAGCATACAGGCCGATACAGATATATCAGTGATTGCCCAATATCGGGTTGGGTTACAACATTTATTTTTATTTTATATATATTTATTATATTATACTTTCAGGTTTTTTCTTTTGCCCCCATGTTATTTACATTGATTTGAATAAAAACGGAGGGAGTCGGGAACACCCACACACTTGCTCAATAAAGTTCTTCATTATAGACAACTTTTTTTGAGCAAGTGTGTATATATTACTCCACCAACGCACCACCAACGAATTTACTTGTAATCCAAGACACTTTTGATGACTTATAAAAACATGAGGGAAAAATACCTTCTCTTTTTAAATAGAAATACAGTACCTTGTTGGGGATTACATATTTATAAGGTAACGGAAATATAATGTTCCATTGTTTGTTTTGTTTTTTTAACCTAAATAATCCTACTCTGTCTGTGGTAGGGTTTGTTTATTAATAAATGACTGAGCGGGTTCTGCAAGACTGTAATGCCCATGGGCTAGTTTTGGACCATTGCCTTCTGCCGCGGGGGTATTCATCATTTCGCAAACTGGCTACCAGTTCTAATGAGTCGTGTATAAACACACTGTACAGTTATGTTGGTCATTCACTGTGTATCTATGTAGTAGTGTTAAGGAACTCTTCGTTCTGTCATGTACAGTAACAGTATTACTGTCTCCTCAGAAAGTAGGGATGTTTGTGATGATATTGCAACATGAAAGAATGCAATATCCACATTGAGAGGACTGCGATTTATAGGCCTAAATAATCTTTTGAAATACACATGAGAGACATGCCTCACTCAAGCCCAGAAGGCAGAAGCCTATACATAATAGGAGATTGTCCATCACTGGGAAATCCAATGGGAGAATGCATGATGCCACAGTGTTGTGCTTATGGAGCAGGTCCATGTATTCCCACCATACGCTTCTGAAAGTGTTAAACTAAATTGCAAGGAATGGCAGATATTTTTTTAAACATAAGACTACACCTTAGAAAAGGATATTGAAAGTTATATTCCAGTCGCAATATCCTTGTCCGTATCGTTCAGCCCTACCTACGCGGTCATGAGGTCATTTGTGGAAACCGGAGAACCCAGTCTAGTAGTAGTGGCACATTGTAAGTCTAGCCAGCCCTGGTTGTGAGAAGTGCTTTCCCCCCCCAAAAACAATGCTGTCTTTGTGAAGGACGACAATGCTGTGTCACGTAAGTGGGCTGGTTGGAATCATCTTGATTCACCCTGTTCTTCATCCTGCCCCATCAGTCCTTTATTATACATAGTTTTGTTTGAAAACTCAATGCAGCAAGATATATATATACATCTTTTACTGCATTTGTGCTTTGAGAGAGGGAGAGAGAGAGGCCGGAAATATGGGGAGACAAGAGAATTCAAGAGCTGGATTCAAACTCACTAGTACATGGTATGCACCTCATCCCCCCCCAGGACTTAGGCTGCCTGGAAATGGAATGGCGATTGTTCACCCAGTCGTGTGAAGCCTTTAGATATTTCTCTCTCTCTCTAACCAGGACCTGGACATGTGTTGTCTGCTCATCACCTGAAGGACGTAACGTTTGATACACGCAGATGTGTTTGCTATGCTGTAAACGCTGGGCTTGTTTGCACATATTCAAGAGGGAGTTGGCCACACCAGCTCTACTGTACCTTTGCACGCTCACTCACTTTGCATGCATACGCTTCTTTTTTCCTTATGCATTTACAGAAGTCGAGTTGGAAGATTCTGTTTTTTTTTACAGTACAGTAAAAAGTCCTACCAATCGAACCCTTACAACGAAGAACAAAGTCTGTTTTTACGTTTTTAGATCAGATTTTTTGTTTTCAAACCTAATTAATTATCTGTTTGTAAATTGGAGTGTTGCTATGCTAATATTCATAGTTAAAGGTGGTAGAGATTGAGTCCTTTTCAGGTGATGTATCACATACACACTCAAAATGAGTAGGATTTAACTTAACACAAAAATAGTACTATGCTGCTATGTGTATACTACTACTATCTAATATGTTATTATACCTATACTACTACCTATTTATTTATAAAAAAAATATTTTGGGCTTTCTGTATTTTTCACCCATCCCAATTTTCGTCGTTATGCCAATTCCCTTCCTGGTCGTTATGTGCATCGCCCCACTGTCGGCTTGGTGAGAGAGTGTAGAACTACCACATACACATGCCTCCTCCGATACAATTGGAGTCGCCAGCCGCTTCTTTTCACCTGACAGCGAGGCGTTTCACTGGGAGAACGTAACGCGTGCGGAGGTTCATGCTATTTCCCCCAGATCCCCCCCCCTGCTGAACAAGCGTCCCGACCGACCAGTAGGAGTCACACTTTACAACGACCAGGACACATACCCCACCGGCTTCCCACCCGCTAACACTGCCAATAGACCTATTGCTAAGCCACGGACACAGAGCCGACCGTGAATGACTCTCGTTGACGATGGCTGCAGGCAGCCCCTTTCCTGACTGTGATGCAAGCCTTGCTTCACAGTCACGAAAGGGGCTAGGCCGCTGGAGATTTACCACAGCAGGTAATAGACCTGTTTTTTAAAGATAACACAAATATTTCATCTAGAAGCAGACAGAGAGGGTTACAATATGCAGTGGAAAAGTACGTTCATGAGATACACATTTACCTTAGACCTCCATGGTGATGCAAGCATTAGCTATAGATAACGTCTCAAGCATACTTACAGTTGACTTGATTGAAGATTACAAGAACTATGACGATAATCCATGATTACTATTGCTGATACATTTAGTTTAGTGGTCCAACGCAGTATACAAGCTAGACCCGACAGTTGTGTCACTAGTCACTAGAATGAGGAAAAAAGTGAGAGCTGTCACTTGCCAACAATCCTCCATAAAGGAGTGAGACGTCAGAGAATGGTATGCTGCACATTCTAGTGTACATCAGGTCAAATGATTGATTACACTAACTATAAATGTATAGTGATAGAGACCAAAGTAAAAATACCTAATAATAAAATAGACCTAATAGGCGACAGTGGCTTGGGAGTAGAGCAGTCGTCTGGTAATCCGGAGGTTCCCGGTTTGATTCTCGCGCCTCCCGGGCAGCGTGTCGAAGTTTCCTTGAGCAAGACACTGATGAGCAGGTTGGCACCTTGCATGGTTGCCTCCACCGTCGGTGTGTGAGTGAATGGGTAAGATGTGAGAAACAAATTGTAAAGCGCTTTGGATAAAAGCGCTATATAAATACAGCCATTTACCATTTACCAAAATACCTGTAAATCACAGTAAATGGGTACAGGTCAGGAGACTCAGGACATAGCTTTTCTTATAACACTAAGTATAAGTTATATTTAATATAAATATAAATAAATGCATATACAACACATTCTCAAGATAGATCACTCTGATTAGAAAATAACCCACAACTAAAGTGTACATAAATAGCCACTATTTTTAATATATACAATAAATATACATGGATTTACAGTTACACAAATGGATGTACGATATAAACTGGAATAGCGAACAATATCATGTGTTGTTATGATACATCTATGGTAATTTAACATTATATTCTTCTAGTACCTCCATTATGGATTAATAGCCTGGTCTGTTGACATTTGCAATATCAGCAACTGTTGATGAAGATTAAGTACTTTAACATTGTAAACCAGCAATCTGAGGGACACAGAGCAGCATAACTGGACCACTTTAACAACCTTCAGGTCAATCGAGGGTTGAATGCACTGAAATACAAGAACACCCTATAGAATATGTACTGTACTTATACTTTTGAAACTTAATACAGTACTGTAGTGATTGTAATGGTACATAATTCACCCACAGACCTATTGTTAGGAACATTCTAGAACATTTGTGCCGCCCGAACATTCTGGAACGTGTGTGATGATGTCATGGCAGTACATTCTAGAACCTTAGGTCTGCCCGAACATTCTGGAACGTGTGTGATGATGTCATGGCAGTACATTCTAGAACCTTAGTTCTGCCCGATCATTCTGGAACGTTGGTGATGATGTCATAGTAGTACCTTCTAGAACATAGGTGTCAAACTCATGGCCCGCGGGCCAAATGTGGCCCGCCACGTCATTTGATGTGGCCCCCAAGAGCTCCGGTAAAAAAATTTACTTTAATTACTTTAAATAAACATTAATCTTGGGTTAAAAAATAGCGGCGTTAAAAGAATTGTGGGTTAATGCGTTAATAAAGCTTTAACTTTGACAGCCTTAGTTATTACACATTCTTACACATACATGTATGTTGAACATCTGAGGTATTGATGAAGTAACAAAGGAAAAAAGCCAAAAGCACTTACTCCTCAGACATTCTTTGACAATTTTACAGCCCAAAATACAAAAAAGATCCAGGCGGAATAGGTAACAAAGGGTTGAAGAAATATTGTCTGAACTGTCAGATGCAAACTGGCTGTGTGACATAACCGAGCATCTCGCTCAATTGAATAAGAAGCTGTAGGGACGCAAACAAGTCCCACCCAAAACAAGTCCCACCCAATATAGTTGTGAACTGAGACAACCCTTATTTTGTTATTTTTGAGTACAGTTACAGTTGTGTAGTGTGTTCATGCAGACACATAATAGCAATTTCATTACAAATTGAAAATGGGGGACCCTGATCTTTCTCTGGTCTGCATCCCCTTAACAATTGTGTGTATTGAGCTGTACTGTACTGTACCCATTCTGCAATCTGTTAATTAAAGTTAATTAAACTATCTTCCATTAGTGGCCTCTGCAAGGTTGTGTGCAGGGGAGGAAATTAGGCCACTTTACTCGCCAATTGCGAGTATTTTTTACGTTTGGCGAGTAATTCATGAAGAGCACTCGCCAGTCTGGCGAGTACTAGTAATTACAAAACAAAACAAAAAAATCATTCTGCAATCTGCTGATTCGCTCACTGACACAAACCGAACTCTGACTCCCCCCTTGATTCCTCCCATTTGCGCCACATAATAATCAGACCATAACCAATGAACATCATCGTTGTACAGATGCGCTCTAAGCTCCTCCAATGAACACTCGTTTTCTAGAAGATGCCGCCCATCTAGGGGAAGTGGACAGACCACTGCGCGCAGACCTACAAACTCCTGCCACCGGCAGCCGGCTTGACAACGTAGACAAACTTACAAAAACACATGAGTGGATGAAAATAATTGCATGTAGAGTCGTCTCTTTCGGATATCGGTGCGGTCTGACATGGGGGCGAACAACAGCACGCGACGCGTCTCCTTCGAGTCGGATGAGAATGACAAGTCAACCAGCATTAGCCGGCTAGCTACCTAGCATGTAACAAGCTACCATAACGCGCATTCAACATAGTGGACGACTATACTGAGCGGCTTTGCTTAAATGCAGCCGAGTGACATTTTATTATTACCGGGTTTCCCAGCATATCACCACTCGCCCATATGCCCTTCACAACGGTGATGTTGTCATATTTGGCATTCAGAACACACCTGCTGAACCCCTAGCGTTGTCGATTCGGTTCCAATGTATTGTCATCTTACAGCACAAGTACAGTACAACCAGAATACATTTGGCATACAACCAGAGTGCAAATGTAACAAGTCAAGTTCAAGTTGTTTTATTTAGCTATTACATTACAGTGAAATGCTTGGTTCTTTCACTGCCCAACCCAGTATTGATTGATTGAAAACTTTATTAACAGATTGCAGAATGGGTACAATACAGTACAGCTCAATACACACAATTGTTAAGGGGATGCAGACCAGAGAAGGACTTTAGTCTTGTTTACATCAGGGTCCCCCATTTCAGTCCTGTTTGCTTAATGCCTTGTCCACTTCCTCCACACTCCAATATGTTATGATGAATTGAAAATGGGGGACCCTGATGTAAACAAGACTAAAGTCTTTCTCTGGTCTGCATCCCCTTAACAATTGTATGTATTGAACTGTACTGTACCCATTCTGCAATCTGTTAATAAACTTTTCAATCAATCAATCCCTTCAACCCTGCTCCTGTCAAACCTGCTCTTTCCATTCCCTCCATGTCCCCCCTTTCTGATGAATATTTCCTGCACTTAAGAGTCAGACACACATTCCTAGTAGTTGAGCTGTGATGAATGAAAACTTTATTTAACAGATTGCAGAATGGGTACAGTACAGTACGGCTCAATACATGCAATTGTTAAGGGGATGCAGACCAGAGAAAGACTTTCGTCTTGTTTACATCAGGGTCCCCCATTTTCAATTCATTTTCAATTCATCATTCAGTATAACCTAGACCAGCCCAACCCAGCATCTTTCACTGCCCAGTTCAGCCCAACCCAGTCCAGAATAGTTCCCTCTTTCATGTTAATATGTGATTTAATGATGTAATATTTTGAAGAGTAGAGACAGTGTGATTAATTTACTATGATTGAAAATCAATTTAGACGAAGACGTACAAAGAAGTAATTATCACAATTAGCGATTTTTTTTGTCTGGTAAAAAATCTATTTGGCTGGTAAAAAAAAATCAGATACCCGCCAGTTGGCTGGTAAGCCAAAAAGTTAGTTTCCTCCCCTGGTTGTGTGCAGCCATTTGTTTTTGTAACATCTGCTACATCTGTCCCACGTGTTCTTTGCAGCTCACAGTTGTTAGTTCTGCCCCTCTTGACTGTGACAAAAAGGTTTTGAACAAACTTAATGTCATAGCTTGTATTTGATGATATTCTTCTTTGTTATTTACTTGAATGGTTTGATCATTGATTGATGGAGTAATATGGGGTTCTGATCAACTAAAATTATTTGTTAAAATAACATAAGCTAACATATATTTTTACATCTATGCAAATGCATATGCAATATGTATAACTTGAATAAGTAATAAATACAGAAACAACATGTTTAACAATATGTAAATGAGTAGCTACATTTATTTTACATTACATTAACATTAATACGGTCTTTGGCCCTTTGAGGGCAACCATAATGCTGATGTGGCCCTCTGTGAAAATGAGTTTGACACCCCTGTTCTAGAACCTCTAACATTCCTATTTAAGCATTCTGTTTAGCTTTCTAGTAATGTAGAGCTGCCGCGATAACCGCATTACCGCGGTATCGCTGTTGCATCACGCTCACCGCAGAGTTAGGCTGAATACCGCGTCACCTCTGTTTTTTATCATAATAATAAAGTTGGCTTGCGGCTTGCGGCTCTGCAGATATACCCTACTCGGTTCCAAGCGACCCTATTGGGTAGAAGTGGTACCAGAAAAGTCATGTGAAACATTGCAGACCACTGACTGGTCAGAAGAGAGACGCGTCACACTTTGTAGCCTCAGTCTGAACAAAAACAGAACGCCGGCGCCGCCATCTTTACTGCCTCGCTAAGGATGCATTTCGTTCAGGATTTGTTTGCGACAGAACCAAGCAATAAACAAAAAAGAATGGATTCACTGTGTATTCTGCCTTATTTATTGATGAAACAAAACCGACATCAACCCAATTTACCACCGAGCGGAGAGTTTAGTGTCACAACAAGATCGCTGATGTGTTAAGTTTGTTGTTGTTAATACTACCGTCAGCCGATATACACGAGAGGTAACGTTAAACCCGGGTTTGCTTGGTAGAATACACAATGAGAGGTAACGTTAGCTTTGGCAGAATAGACTCAACGAGAGTCTGGTTAATGTTGTTATTGATTGATTGATTGATTGATTGAAACTGTGTTAAACTCTGGCTTGCTGCAAGCCCTCGGACATCTATGCCCACGGAGCTTTCAGTGTACACAAGCGAGCGGCCCCGCCTGCGTCCCCACACGGAGACAAACGGAGTAGTACCTGGCTGCAGTGGAAAAGGAACGAAGTACCAGGTGCCTAAAGCGGGTCGAGTCGAGTAGGTACTATGCAGTGGAAAAGCGCCATTAGACTAGAGGCAGGCTATAAGAGTAGACTACTAAAAAAAAAAAAAAAAAATGCATTCAAACTTTTTTTTTTGTGCGCACTGTGCGGTAATAACCGCGGCGGTAGGAAATATTTCGCAAATTCGTGCGGTAAGGAAAATATCAATACCGCGGCAGCTCTATAGTAATGTCCACCTGCCATTGGGGGAGCCTGGTGCCCACAGGCCGGCACTCCTCATCTGGAGTAAGAGGGGAGGAGAGAGGGGTGATGGATAAGGGGAGAGGGATGAGGGGAGAGTAGAGCCATATGGAATCCGCGATCACGGAATCGCGGACGGAATCGCGGAATTGAGCAATAAAAATGGAATCAACTATATAAAAAAAATTAATTAAAAATATTTTTTTTTCCTTTTTTTTTTTTTTTTTTTATGTTGTGGGACTTGTACAGCACTTTGTTCAACTTTGTCAGTGCTGTAAAGTTTAAACCCTTTTAAATCTTAGACAAACAAAACACTTTGCTTTCATGAAATATTGTAAGCCGTCATTTGAGGCTTTATAAAAGCAGCACAATGAACACATATCTGTCAGTGCAGAGTCCGACCTCATCTTAAATAACAAACAGCATTGCTTGTTGTAGTTAACAAAGAGAGGCAGAGTTGATTTTGCAAAAATATATATACCTTTTTATTTTTTTTATAATCGAATTTTATTTTCATATTCGAATCCCATGCCCATCGAACGAAGCTTCGAAGTATTTAAGACAGCCCTATTAAATGGACTGTTATATCTTATTAAATTGTGGACATTTATTCATTCCCACTTATTAGACACTATTTCTGATGGTAAAATGAGCGTACAACGCAAAATACAGAATTCTGAAATATAAAAACGGAATTTGGAAAAAAATAAAATGGAATTTGGAAAAAAATAAAACGGATTTAACACTTTGAGTGCCGGGACACGTCTTTTCACGTCTTTGCTGGCCATGCTAAAGTTGCCGGGGGACGCTGTACAGCGTCCTTATATCAATATTTCAAAAATCTGCGATCGGATTCATAATGTCCCTCCGCTGGCCTGAGATCCACCAGCAGGACCCACTGAGCTCTCTGGTGGTTCAGGAGCGCCATCTGGTGGCCGATCGGCGCAATCGCCACACAGGATGTTGAATAGAGGTTGTCATGACGACCGTAGTACTTCCGGGCGCTCGCTATGGGTCATGGGACTCTGGCTCGTCACACTACACAGTGATCGATTGCCAATAACTCGATAAACAACATGATTTGGACGTATATACCATTATACAAGCTGGAGATGGACCGGGTAAAAATATATCCCATAATGATAAGATTTCAACTCGACGATGATCGCCCAACGGCGCGCGGAGACTGGGGTGAGTTTCAGCGTGTAACGTTACCCTCTTCGATACTAACTGCTATTATCAACATTTGACCCACATTAGATGATTGGTATAACGCTGCCCACGGAATTATAAGCGCCCCCTCGCCCATCCGGTCAACATCAGATGACGTGTAGTAACTTCTAGAAGTACGTCTAGTTGGAATTTTTTATATCGCGCTGATTGCCATCAAACTGTATTTCATCATCAATATAATGCATTTGGGGCTATATATCACGTTCTGGAGAAAGCTGCAGAAAGAGATGAAAACATACTTATACATTAGACCATACTTTACTATGAATATGTGAATGAAAAAGTTTAACGTTGCTACACAATGAACAATACATATAGGACTTTGAATGGGCCCTAATAATGGCAATGTAGCAATAGAATTTAAAAAGTTATAGCCCTGCAAAGAAGGGGACTTTCTCCATAGACAAATAGCGCTGGCAATCTATGGTATATCATGAATTTAACCTTAGGCAACCAAAGTGTTAATATGGCTCTAGGGGAGAGGCAGTAACATCTCCAGCACACCTCATTCTGTGAAAAAAAACACAAAAAGCTGAGTATTAGCTAAGCATAGACGGATAATAATAATAGTTCATTTATGGAGCATCTTTCATACATAAAATGCAGCTCAAAGTGGATTTTATTGACAACAAACATAACAACTTTGACAGATCAACATTTGTGTTTGCCTCGTTGTCAGGGATAAAACGAAAAGTCCAGGACTTATTTACTGTTTACATCGTTGTCCCTGTTGTTACTGGTTCCAAGTGGCACTATGGCATCTGAAGTGCATCGAGCATTCTTAGTGCATGTAGTAGTATTCATGTTATTAGTATTCTGTTGTCTGTTAGCCAGTTCTTTATACTATCAATGGTGGTCACTACATTACATCTATAACTATAACTGTCCTTGTTGGTCATCATTTCCACTGTTATGCACCTGGCTTGCGGTAACGTTGCTGACGTTATGATGCAGAAGGCTAACCTTATGATACAGAAGGCTCACGTTATGATGCAGAAATATCTGCGGTATCGTTACATGTTGGCAGCTAACGTTAGCTAGCTGCTAACGTT
Organism: Notolepis coatsorum; assembly: GCF_963971535.1. Classification (NCBI taxonomy): domain Eukaryota; kingdom Metazoa; phylum Chordata; class Actinopteri; order Aulopiformes; family Paralepididae; genus Notolepis; species Notolepis coatsorum. Next base: position 173,952,096 of record NC_140166.1, on the reverse strand, counting down.
AGCTAACTGGGCTGGATATACGAGAGCTATTTCGCAGTCAAAGTCAAACGTTAGCAAACTAATAGTTTGGTCTACGTTTCTAATACATGCCTTCAAAATATTATGTCTTTATGAATTGACCTTACCTTTGAGCAAACATGGTCGACGACACAACATAATCCATCGCTTGCATTTCTCTAGTTTTCGTTTGGGCTTCGGGAAAGGTATGAAATATACTCCTCCATCCAGTCTTTCAGGGTACCTGGTGTCCGAATTACAGGTACCCACGCACAGCGTTTCACCATCGGATATTAGGTAGATAATAACATATAAACTGAACTCTTACACAGTGGTTTTGATCACAGCCGTCTGGTTTGATGCAGCCCATTTATGGCTTTTCTGGTGTTGACCGAGTTTTCTGCAGCGAAGGTTTTGCTGTGATATGATTGGACAAATTCTATTTTGGGGCGTGGTTTAGCGACAGGTCTATTGTGTTAGTAGGGACGACTGACCAAGCCGGAGGTACCGCTGACAGCTGGATTCGATCCCAGAGTCTCTGCGGTGGTAGGCGACTGCTAATAGTCCACTGCCCTACTACTACCTACTAGGGGTGTGGAAATGTCTCAATTCTAAGATGCATCGCGATGTGGATGATTCTGCATCGATGCAGTGATGGAACATAATCGATTATTTAAAAAATATACTTTATATATAATATATATATTACTCTTGCTTTTATGTTCTTTTACAATGTAGCGCTTTGGGATTTGCTCCACAACTAAAAGCACCCTACAAATCAAATATATTATTATTATTATTATTATTATTATTATTATTATTGTATTATAAAAAGCTATATAAAGCTAGTGCTCTGGTCATGTATCCACTCAACTCATAGAAAATACAGCATCAGGCTATTCTAAGGGTGCTTTCACATATAGTTTTGGTGGACTCTGTGCGGTTCTGGTGGTGAAGTTGCAACATTGTTGCATTCATCATTTGGTTCGTCTGCATTCACACAGCAATTTGTCAGGCGCACCAAAACTTTCTGAACAATGTCACGCGGTCGAAAATGGCGCTCGTCTATTGGACAATAGAGAGTGGAAATGTGTGTGTGGCTGTGAGCCTGTGTGTGCGCGTGTCTGTGTGTGGACTGCGAGCCCTCCAGATCAGCGGAGGTGGAGTTTTTTTATTTTGACATGGCATTGATCCATTGTTCTATTGAAGCCCATTACCATCCTCTCGCTAAACAACTTGTACACCGCGTTGTTTTTATGAGTGCCCACAAGTAGCTGTTTTATTTGGTCTTCTGCCCATATGTGTACAGTGTGCTTGTTTTGCAGTGAATGCCGCTCGCCTCGGTAATAATAATAATAATAAGCCGCGTTTTTTTCTTCCTTCTACCCAAGATGTTAGATAGATAGATGGATGCAGTGTGCTTGTTTTGCAGTGAATGCCGCGCGCAGTTGTAATAATAATAAGCACTTCCTATATTTGGTCTGCGTTTGGTCCGATGAAGCGAACCGAGACCTATGTTTTTGGGCGGACCAGAGTTTGTGTGTTTGGTCCGCGGACCGAGTTCGACGCGCATTCACACAAACCTGAAAAACCGGACTATCGAATTCTGGTCCGATAGTCCGGACCAAACAGCCCCTGTGTGAAAGCGACCTTAAAGTATTGATACTGGCCCCTGCAAAAAAAATATAACTCTCCCAGTAGAGATACCTATGGTACCTATGGTAAAACACTTTAGATGCTTGGGAGTGGAAATATTCCCCACCATAAGACAAACGGTGAAGCACAATTACATAAAAATCCAAAACAAAATCAAAGACGACTTTGATAGGTGGTCAAAACTTAAAAACTCAGTACAGGCACGGATATCAATAGTTAAGATGGACGTACTACCTAGAATCAACTTCTTCAGCTCAATGCTACCGTTACCCCCTCCAAATATTACACTCTTCCGCATACAAATTTATTTGGAATAACAAACCACCACGTATAAAAAGATCCACCGCACAGAGAAACAAAGCAGACGGTGGTATGGCATTTCCAGATTTTTTCCACTATTTTAAGGCGTACACTTTAAGACCATTGACAACATGGTTTGATCCCCAAGCATTAGTATCCTGGAGAAAATTAGAAGAAGATATAGTAGCCCCACATAGACTGAAGGACATAGCATACACTAAATTATCAATTAAGCAATGCGAACGGAAATTTGGCCCCATAATTACTCATGCGATCCGGATATGGCGTGAAACACAAAAAAAACATTCTAATCCACATAAATGGCATAATCATACTCCCTTATTCAATAACAATGCACTCTTGATTGGAAAACGACATAAGATTCCCTATATGGGAAAAGCAAGGCATACACTCATTAGGAGATGTTTTTAACAAACAGGGTTTCTGTAGCTATGAAGAAATACGCAAAAAATGTAATCTCACCGAGTCCAAATTTTTTTTTTACACACAGTTATTGTTATGTTTGAAGTCTCACTGTGTTCCATTAAAGATACCAATTGAACACCACAGATACCACAAATTCTTCTATGAAAGAGACATCGAGAGGTTTTGTTTCAGATTTTTATCATCAATTACTAACGTCCTCATATGAAACCCTCCACCTAGACTCCGTCTGGAGGAGGGATATACCAGACAATTTTGATTGGCAAGAAGCCTGGGTAAATGTTCGATTTACATCAAGGAACCCGGACCATCAACAAATAAATCTTAACTATATTCACAGGACATACTTGACTCCTATAAGACTGAAAAAAATGGGTCTTAAACAAGACTCCAAATGCTCCTTATGTACAAATGGGGACGAGGGGACATTTATGCACATGTACTGGGACTGCCCACCAGTTAAAATATTCTGGAAATAGGTGACCCAGCAATTATCAAATCTTTTAACTCTGAATATACCTGTACACCCCTCTGTATTACTGCTGAATGATGTTTTTGAGTATGCAGTACATCCACAGCTAAAGAGATTGGTTTTATCGGGTATCACAGTGGCTAAAAAGCTGATAGCATCACGATGGTTCCAACCGGAAAAAATTTGCCGAAAGGTCTGGATTATTACATATCTCGATGTGATTTATCAAGAAATATCTACAGCAAGAATTTTGGGTCTCAATGAATCCAAAATGACAATGTGGTTAGAAGTGGTGGAGAAAATAAAAGCTAGCATATAATGGTAGTGTCTGGTTAGGAGCGACGGATAATGGATGGATTATCCAATGGGGGGTCCGGGGGGGGGGGGGTACGAGCTAGAGCATACGTGTGTAGGGTATTAGATAGCAGGTATTGGGGGTATATCCTGTATAAGACATTTAACTATATGGTGATTTCATTGGATGTGCACTGTTAATAATGCTTGTATATCTTATCGTGTGTTGTCATGTTTGTTTATATGTTTGTTTAAAAAATAATAAAAAAATAAAACACAAAGTATTGATACTGATACTAATACAAAATAGTATTGAACCGTTTTTAACAGCTGGGTATACTATCGAGATACCTTTTCTAGTATCTATCATGCAACACTAGTAGAGACATTTATTTTGACATTCTGATTTAAGACATTTCTAAATAAAAGTAAATGTATCTGACTGCTTGTATTAATTTGATGAAAAAGTAGCCATGTGCAGTAATATAGATTATAAAATTGAGGATGTAATATATTATTGAGCTGCATCGTAGAATCTAATCGAATCGTGGACACGACAGCTGAATCCTAATCTAACCGTGAGGCCAGTGAAGATTCACAGCTCTACTACCTACTATGCTAAATAAGTCTATACCACTGTGAACTTCAGAGTGAGTGAAGCACTCAAGTTTGACACTGATTTGTAAGTGGCTTCAGATAAAAGCGTTCAGCTAAATGTAACTGCTAATACACAGGGCCGTCCCACATAGAACTCAAAACGGGACATGCGTGGTTCTTCTGTGCAAGGATTTTTGATTATGAAAACAATGGCGCCTCAGTGTTGCACCCACAACAACTTTCAACAACAACCCGTTTCCCCCCGGCAGGCTGGAAAGGCGCTACATGGAGAAGTACTGGAAGGAGGTGCGTGTGGGGGACTTCATCAGGCTGCGTTGTAACGAGATCCTTCCAGCCGACGTCGTGCTGCTGAGCTCCAGCGACCCCGACCGCCTCTGCCACATCGAGACCGCCACGCTGGACGGGGAGACCAACCTCAAGCAGAGGCAGGTCGTACGCAGCTTCTTCGACGTGGTGAGAGAGAGGCCATCTTACCTCCAACTTCATATATCTGGTGTAGTTGTTACTTGTGTATTTAGTGGTATTTTCTTAGTACATGCCAATGGATTTCATCTGACTGTTCGTATTACTGTGCACATGGCCGTAGAAACAATTCTGCACATAATCAAAGGAAATGGGATGAGAATACACCATATTCCAATTAAACACGTTTTTTTAAATCATATACTCTTCCCATGAGAAGTGAATTAATCTAAGGAAGGTATATAGGTCTAGATTATGACCCATCAGCCTGAGATGCTTAAAATAAAATAAAAGGTTCTTTGTTTCTTTTGGAGCTTTACTTTGTTTTAATAAATTAATTTGCAAATTAACCTGGTTACGATGCAGAGGTGTTTGTCTTTGTGGTGTGGTGGTGTGTTCAGCTGGTCTGCTCTTTGCTGAGCTAAAGTGGCCTGTCGCCAAATCGCCAACAAACACTCTGGTGTGAAGAAATCACGTCTGTGACATTTTGTCGACTCATCTAATGGCCTATCGATAAAGCAAGGCATTAATATGTCATGAAAAAAGACACACATTCAGTTTAATTCTAGGGATGCACCGAATATTCGGCCACCGAAAATTATCGGCCGAAAATGGTTAAAAAGGGGACTTTCTGCCAATATATCACAGAATGTCAACTAACAGGGTTACGTTCGTAACCTAACGTGTTGTTGTGATGACTTAATCAAAACGCGGCTACAGACATAGCATGCGCAACGTGTAACGTGAGCAGCTTGGCAGCTCTTCCTGCGTTCTACAGCCTGTGATAACTCCTCTTGTCTTGGGAGTTGCGCTGTTTCCATGTAAACTCTGCGAACAAGTCTTTAACATGCTTTATATCCTCGCCATTACTATATGCCCGTCGCGGTTAAAAACCTTTTTAACTAACGTTAGCGTTAAGCTAGCTAACAACGCTTCCATTCCTCTTTCACTAGTCTCTCTTAAGCTACGTCATCCTCCGCTAAGAGTCACAGGAGATGTAGTAAATACAACAGTCCTTCCATGTAGGCTAGAACGCCGTAAATTATGACTCAGTAACCACTACAGTAACATCATTAAGTCTGCTATAAGCTATTCTCCCTCTTGTGTTTGTGTGTGTGTGTCTTTATGCAGATCTTTATGCAGTTTTAAAGCACCATGGCTTTGTTCTGAATGCACTTTGTTGTAGTTATCCTACAGAGAAAAGAAAATGCACTTGACTTTAATGCACATTTAGTTGTATGCAAAGAGAAAATGTTTAAAGGGGAACTATTTTACTATTCCTAGCACTATTTGGGCAACTTTAAACAATTCCTGTCAGTCTATTGAAGACATCTGTACGTTTAAAAAAAAAATAAAATGCATTGGTTTATATTTCTAATCAAGTACTCAAACCCATCATTTTTCAGCCACAAGAAATCAGGCTGTTATGGCCTGGCTCCGCCCATAAGCACTTTGAGTGACAGTCAGTCGAGAGAGAGAGCGAGAGAGCGAGAGAGAGAGAGAGCGAGAGAGAGAGAGAGAGAGAGAGAGCGAGAGAGAGAGAGAGAGAGAGAGCGAGAGAGCGAGAGAGCGAGAGAGAGCGAGAGAGAGCGAGAGAGAGCGAGAGAGAGCGAGAGAGAGAGAGAGAGAGAGAGAGAGAGAGAGAGAGAGAGAGAGAGAGAGAGAGAGAGAGAGAGAGAGAGAGAGAGAGAGAGAGAGAGAGAGAGAGAGAGAGAGAGAGAGAGAGAGAGAGAGAGAGAGAGAGAGAGAGAGAGAGGACACGCAGAGTGTTACAGTTCTCTCTCGGTTCGGGAGCATGGGCTGTAGCGCAGCACGGTGGTGGACTTCCTCGAGAGGGAGACACGCAGAGCGTTTACAGTTCTCTCTCGGTTCGGGAGCATGAGCTGTAGCGCAGCACGGTGGTGGACTTCCTCGAGAGGGAGAGGGAGACACGCAGAGCGTTTACAGTTCTCTGCTTCTCTCGCTCGGCGGGCAGCTAGAGGGGGCGGGTGTTATTATGCAAATACGCTTACGCACCATATGACGTCTCATATAGGCTAATTTTCAGATGACTCACTTGAGGGAGGGACATTATTGTGAGGGGAGAATTGGAAGAATGCGCCAAATCGAGAATTAGAGACATAGATCCTATTACTATAAGTCCACATAGCTAGAAAATAACCCTAAACACTGGAAAAGGTCATTTATAAGATAGTTCCCCTTTAAATTGTACAATCTTTCAGCAGTCAGTCTGGAATTACTGTATGCATTCAAAAGTGCTGAATAAATTTGTATGGGCCCATAATAGTGATTATTAATATTATTTAAATTAAGTTTTGCCATAATCAGGTAGCTAAAAAAAAAAGAAAAAAAAGAATACATTATATATATATTTATATTAACCCATTCTCTGCCACGCTTATATCCATCAATGTTTGATCTCTGCCACCACTTTAAGTCTATGGAGATGTTCACCTTCTTTGCAGGGCTACTTTTTAAATTGTATTGCTAAATTGACATTACTATGGCCCATTCAACATCGATTATCTATCGTTCAGAATGTAGGAACGTTTTACTTTTTCATTCACACATTCATACGAAAATACCGTCTAGAGCAGTGGTTCTCAACTGGTCTAGCCTCGGGACCCAACATTTTCCTTGGTCATTAAGTCGCGACCCAACATTTTTAACCACTATGATTTATGTAAAAAAATTTAAATTGCAGTAATACGCAATCTTTCAAAATATGAAATAAACACAAAAAAGTGCAACAAAAGTGCAACTATTGCTAAAAACCCAATGAAATAAAATAATAATAAATAATATATGCTTCTTAGCAGATTTCTTAGCTTAACTTAACAGACCTAAATTTGGGGGAACTAATGGGATAACTGGGGTTGCAACAAAAGTGCAATTAGGGCTAAAAACCCAATGAAATAAAATAATAATAAATAATATGCTTCTTAGCAGATTTCTTAGCTTAACATAACAGACCTAAGTTTGGGGGAACTAATGGGATAACTGGGGTTGCAACAAAAGTGCAACTAGGGCTAAAAACCCAATGAAATTAAATAATAATAATAATAATAATAATAATAATAATAATAATAATAATAATAATAATAATAATAATAATAATAATAATAATAATAATAATAATAAATAATTATGCTTCTTAGCAGACCTACAGTACGTTTGGGGGAACTAATGGGATAACTAGGGTTGCAACAAAAGTGCAACTAAGGGCTAAAAACACAATGAAATAAAATAATAATAATAATAATAATAAATAATATATCCTTCTTAGCAGACTTCTTAGCTTAACATGCAGGGAACTAATGGGATAACTGGGGATGTTGTTTGCTCCTGACAAGAGTCTCAAAGTCTGGGGTGATGGTAGACAAAGCAACTCTGAGGTCATGCTCAATGTCCAATCTGTTCCTCCGCTTTGTCTTCAGCTAGACCAGAGCTGAGAAGCCACTTTCACAAAGATAGGTAGTGAGAAAAAATAAGTAAAAAAAAAAGAAATTAAAAAAGAATTTACTTTTAATTTTTTTTTTTTTATATTTTTTTTTACACATCCGCGACCCACTCAAAATGGCTCCGCGACCCACTTTTGGGTCGCGACCCACCAGTTGAGAAACACTGGTCTAGAGTATAAATATGTTTTTATGCAGTATTTCCCAGAACGTGAGATATAGGCACAAATGCATATATTAGATCATCAAATGCAGTTTGATACCGATCGACGCTATATTAAAAATTTCAACTGTACATGGTCCTAAACGTTATGACTGATCATGCGCGGGTGAACGGAGGGGGGGGGGGTTGTTTATAATTCCGTGATAGTCGTTAAATGCTTCATGTAGTATGGGTGATATATAGATCAGAGCAGTTTGTATTAGGGATGTCCCGATCCGATCACGTGATCGGGATCTGGGCCGATCATGTGATTTTCCGAAGATCGGGATCGGCAAAAAATAAATAAAAAAATCTGCCATTTTTTATTTTTTTTTACTTTATTTTTTTTATTCAACAAACATGACCATGTTCACATCTTAAACTCATACTGAGGCCTTAGTTTTAAATTGCATATCATCATTCATTTATTTATTGTCACACAGAGCAGAAGAATTTTGCCAAAACAAAACGGCAGCTGGTATGTCATAAATGTATAGATGTAGCAGTACTGTCTATCTGTATGTCGTGTGTGTCATATGATGAATTGAAAATGGGGGACCCTGATGTAATAGGGCGGGCCATACTTTTTTTTTTTTGGAAAATCAATCGAGTGGGGTGTCTAAAATATGTGTTTTTTTGTGGGGAATTCAAATATGGGATTAATTTTCTAATCGGATAACTCCTACCTACATTGTTTTGGATTTCAAAATGGCCGATTTGACAATTTTTCACCCCTTGGCCATACATGGATGCCAACATGAATCTGAAGGAAATCCTAACATGCAAGGTGTCTAAATGATGTGTTTCTTAATGGGGAATTCAAATATGAGTTCATTTTTGGGATAGGATAACTCTAACCTACATCATTTTGGATTTCAAAATGGCAGATTTTACCATTTTTCACCCCTTGGCCATACATGGATGCCAACATGAATCTGAAGGAAATCCTAACATGCAAGGTGTCTAAATGATGTGTTTCTTAATGGGGAATTCAAATATGAGGTAATCTTTGGGATAGGATAAATATAACCTGCATAATTTTGGATTTCAAAATGGCTGATTTTACCATTTGAACCCATTGGTATTGTATTACAAAATTGCAAAGATAAAAAATATATGGGAAATCATTTATAATGACAAAGCCATCAAATTTATTAACAAGTGAACTGTATATAACTGGATACAACTCCAAAGATCAATAATAATAATACTAACAATAATAAATTGTATTTGTAATGCACACAAACACCTAAGTGCTAAATCTCGATCTCCTGACTTCTTGAACTTTGCCAGGTTCCAATATCTTGATTGGACTCATTCTTGGATGGCAAGATCTCCTACTGTACTGCTTTAGCCACCAACCTACAAACACAAACTTAAAGTCAACGTCAGCCATAAATAGGTGAGCTCTTTCCAGAACTACTCAGCAGAAACCTCTGTAACCATTTAAACAAACGTCTCAATGTATTGAGAAAATCCATGGGGCTCCATCAAACCTCTATCTTCTTAAATTTGATCAGGTTGCACAAGTCCTGCTTGGATTCATTCTTGGACATCAGCCTCCTGCTGGTCTCCTGAGCCCTGATCCCTCTATCCCTTTTTTCTTGTGAAAAGTACTTAGCAGAGGCCTCAGTCACCATTTTAACAACCCTCTCGATGCTTTGTGTGTGGCAAGGCCAGTCGAGAACCTCCATGGGGGTGTTGATTAAGTTCTTCACCTCGGAGGTGCTTAGGGAGCAGGTGAGAGGTGGCTCTGACAAATCTTCTGACCAGCTGATTAAGCCACCAATGCTGGAAGCGTCACTATTGATGTGAGGTGTTCTTCTGATCCTGACACAGGAGTCTCCCAGCTGAGTGTCTGGATCCCCCTCTCCCCTGATGGCCAGGATTCTCTCCACCCCCTCAATTCTCTCTTTTTGATCCTCAGAGCACAGCAGTGTTTGGAGGATGGCTTCACTGTGGGCATACCAAGCAGATCTTCTCACAGTTGGCATCACAACATCCAGCACCTCCTTCCTCTGAGACTTGAGGCAGTCTAGCTGAAACAGGATGTGCCTAGGCCCTTCGATCCAGGAGTGCTTGACCTTCATGTTGAACCAACATGGATAATACACTCCAATGATGAATTCCACAATGCATTGTAGATTATTCAGGTTCTTTCTTTTAAGTTGATGCTTTGACACCCAGAGCCTGAGGAGTCTGTTTGCTGTGGTGAGCCAGCGGCTGTGGTTTACCGGTCCAATCTCCAGCAGAGCCAGCCTTGCAGAAAGCACTCCATCCCTGATTGCACAGACCAGCTTATAGCCATAGTGTTGATCAGTTGAGAGATCTTGAATGATCTTCTCAGGCAGCTTGATCAGCGGAGGGCCAAGAAAGATCCTGGTGAAGTTAGGATTGATCTCCAAGTCTGTAACAGAATCAAGGAGCTGTCCTATTGGCCCAGACAATTTGTTGTCTGACAGAGTAGCCCCATCAACTTCAACAATGAGACGGCGCAGTGGAAGTTCACCAGTGTGCAGGTTGCACACCAACCAGACCAGCTTTCTCCCCAGGTGCAGCTCCAGCTTCCACATTACACCTGCCTTCACTCCAGTGTTGACATTGGTCGAGTCTCCTCCAATGGCCCACAAGGTCTTATCAGAACCTCTCTCTTTCAGCCAGGCAAACAGGACCTTAGCAATCTTCTCTGCATGGGACTCCTCTTTAGTTGCTTTCTCTGGTGTAAAGTGGAACAGATAGTTGCTGCCAGGCTCACTAGCAACACTATAGTGTTCTTCCTTGATCTTTGCAGGAAAAGATTGGTCACTGCCCTCAGCTTCCATCATCACATTGGTCATGTCAATCCGCCCATCAAAGAGGATACAGGAGATCCCCCCCTCCTCCCTGCACTTCTCCTCAAACTCTTCCCCCAGCTCTTGCATCAACTTTTCTTGTGCTCTCTTAACCTTGTTCTTATCAATCACTTTACTTGTGTCATCTTCTAAGATGAGTCCTGCATCAATCAGAGCTGCAGTTGCTATAGCTGCAGTTGGCCTTAGAGCTTAGACCTATGCCATACCTTACACTAGCAAGGGCGATGTTTGTAATCTCATCATAATTTTTTCGTAGCTTTGCTGAAGCTGCAGGGTCAGTTTCAGGAATGAGCTCAACTTCAGGGACTGTAAGGAAGCTCTCAACATCCTTCCTGGCAACCTTGTCTGCTGCTGCAAAGCTTTCTTCTTTGCCCCTTCTCCTTTTCTCTGCCTTCTTTTCCATCCCCTGCCTTTCCAATGTTTTAAGAAGATAGAGGATTGATGGAGCCCCATGGATTTTCTCAATACATTGAGACGTTTGTTAAAATGGTTACAGAGGTTTCTGCTGAGTAGTTCTGGAAAGAGCTCACCTATTTATGGCTGACGTTGACTTTAAGTTTGTGTTTGTAGGTTGGTGGCTAAAGCAGTACAGTAGGAGATCTTGCCATCCAAGAATGAGTCCAATCAAGATATTGGAACCTGGCAAAGTTCAAGAAGTCAGGAGATCGAGATTTAGCACTTAGGTGTTTGTGTGCATTACAAATACAATTTATTATTGTTAGTATTATTATTATTGATATTTGGAGTTGTATCCAGTTATATACAGTTCACTTGTTAATAAATTTGATGGCTTTGTCATTATAAATGATTTCCCATATATTTTTTATGTTTGCAATTTTGTAATACAATACCAATGGGTTCAAATGGTAAAATCAGCCATTTTGAAATCCAAAATTATGCAGGTTATATTTATCCTATCCCAAAAATGACCTCATATTTGAATTCCCCATTAAGAAACACATCATTTAGACACCTTGCATGTTAGGATTTCCTTCAGATACATGTTGGCATCCATGTATGGCCAAGGGGTGAAAAATGGTAAAATCTGCCATTTTGAAATCCAAAATGATGTAGGTTAGAGTTATCCTATCCCAAAAATGAACTCATATTTGAATTCCCCATTAAGAAACACATCATTTAGACACCTTGCATGTTAGGATTTCCTTCAGATTCATGTTGGCATCCATGTATGGCCAAGGGGTGAAAAATTGTCAAATCGGCCATTTTGAAATCCAAAACAATGTAGGTAGGAGTTATCCGATTAGAAAAATAATCCAATATTTGAATTCCCCACAAAAAAACACATATTTTAGACACCCCACTCGATTGATTTTCCAAAAAAAAAAAAGTATGGCCCGCCCTACTGATGTAAACTAGACGAAAGTCTTTCTCTGGTCTGCATCCCCTTAACAATTGTATGTATTGAGCTGTACTGTACTGTACCCATTCTGCAATCTGTTAATAAACTTTTCAATCAATCAATCAGACCAGCCACACTCTCAGACCCAAATTTAATTTCTTTTTTATATATTTTTTTTAATCCCAATTTCTCACATTACATTCACCCTGAATGTTGACCTTATCCAGGTGAAAAGTTAACTTCATAAATCATTTGATGTATAATTAAATCAAAGGAAATGCGTTTGGGTCTGAGATTGTGGCTGGTCTGCCGTTCTGCAGCTGGATACTATTGGTTTGTTTTGGCAAAATTCTTCTGCTCTGTGTGACAATAAATAAATGAATGATGGTGGGCGACTACGTGGCGCAGTGGGCAAGGCGCTCGCAATGAATGCTGGAGACTAGGCTCGAACAGGATGCCTCCTGTTCGAGCCCCGCTCTCCACATTGCTTTCAGTTTAGCTGGTCGTCCACAGTAATACACATTGGCCGTATTACGGGGAGGGAAACTGAAGGGTGGGGATCGGGCGTTGTGGACAGCGACTCCTACAGGTCGGTTGGTGCGCCTGCGCAGTAGAATCAAGAAGCGACGGGGGCGGGGCCCCTCCAAAGCCCAGACCCCCGACGCTGAAAGATCGAGCCGCGCAGGTGAAAAGATGCCACGGCTGTTACCTCGAGTATCGGAGGGGACTCGTGCTATGTATGACTTAGTCCACATTGCAGCCGGCTTGTGGGAGGCAAGAAACAACGTTCGAAGACAGGGGAGGGTTGAATTGGACGATATGAAAATTGGGATGGGAGAAAAATAGAAAATGGGAGAAAAAGTGGATAAAAAAAAAAAAAATGAATGATGATATGCAATTTAAAACCAAAACTAAGGCCTCAGTATGAGTTTAAGACGTGAACATGGTCATGTTTGTTGAATAAAAAAATAAAAATAAAAAAAATAATAATAATAAAAAAATATATAATTTTTTTGGATCGGATCGGGAAATATCGGTGTTCTGAAGGGCCAGATTAACATTGAGAATCTACGTTTTATTGTTTTATATAACTTGTATATTATTTATATATATAAGCTATATCCCTTTAAGCCTCCGTTTGAATCATAGCATTATTCGCTTTCCTCATTGGATAATGCCCTTGACGTCGGCGGCGCCTAGAATCGCGCCCCTGAGACAAGTTCAAAGACGAGTCTGGACAAGTTGGGACATGCCTGAGGCCAGCGCATTGATTCCAGACAAGAGCTTCGGCTGCGCACTAGAAAGCCCCAAGGGGATCAATAAAGGAATATCTTATCTTATCTTATATTGTGGAAGGCGCAAACAGTAGCAGTTCGTCTAGCAAGCAAACGCAATTGGTTCGTTCGTCAGGACAACGGTGAAGTTCAACCTAATGCAGTAACGTGAAGTTCGTCCGGAGTAATGCAACAGCAGTAGTTGAACCTAGCGTATAGCAGAGTCAAGTTTGACCTAACTTAGGGCTGGGCGATATGACCAAAAACGTTATCGCGATAAAATTATAAAATTATTTTCATATAATTCGATATCGATAATTATCGTCGATATAATGTCTGTCAAGTTTAATTAACTTCTTATGCTGCTGCGAATGTCTCAAGTCGAGTTGATGTCGTCATCAGTCCGCGCACGGTAACAGTAGCCGACAAGCGGAGCATGACAATAAATATGACACTAAAACTCTTCCGCCACAATATATTGAAACGACGTCCACTGTATACCCCACCCACACTACTTAAACGTGGCCTCAGAATTCAAAACACACACATACTCGGCACGTAAATATATAAAACAACGCCGTGCAAGCTAATTAGCCTAGCTAGCCTGTTGTTTATAAGTGGTGTATTCCATGACAATGTGCTAAATATTACACTAAAATACTCTTCCGCCACAATATATTGAAACAACGTCCACTGTATACCCCACACTACTTAAACGTGGCCTCAGAATTCAAAACACACACATACTCGGCACGTAAATATATAAAACAACGCCGTGCAAGCTAATTAGCCTAGCAAGCCTTGTTGTTGAGTGAGTCCTAGTACCTCTGGGTCTCCTTCCGGATCTCGTTCGCTCTCGGCCATCTCCTTCACTGATTGGTTGTTAGCTGTTGTGCGTATGCACGTCACGTCATCACGTAACGTTGGTTGTTGTTAGTGGGTGTGCTGAGCCGAGGCTGAACGGAGCCAAGCTTGGAAATCGATATATCGAAACTTTGCGACCACGTTTCATGTTTATTTCGAGGAAATAATTTATCGCGATAGTTATCGTTATCGTTTTATCGCCCAGCCCTAACCTAACTTAATGTGAAGTAAAGAGTCGTCATTTAGTGTGAATCGTATTACAGCAGTTCGTTCGGTGTGCAGCATTAACAAGCAGTTCGTTCGTTTAGTAACTAGCGTGAACCTTAGCAAGTGTGTGTGGACTTAAAGTAATTAGTGCCAGCACACGAGGTGGGCCTAGTAGCAGAACTATTGGACATGTGCGCATTTGAACCTACCGCAGCGATATTGTAGAACCATTATTGGTTGGATTATAGTGATTGTGGAAACATAGTACCGTGGAGAAGAGCATCGTTAATACCCTCGTCGTTTGGATTTAACTACCCTGAAGATTCTACATCGGGCTAGCTTCGGGGACGAAGCTGGCTGGCTATCATCATTGCTATCGGGCATTGGATTACAGCTATTACCTTGCTACTGAGCACTTGGATTATAAAGACCGGATCCGTATGAGAACCCCTTTTCTTCAAGTGAACAGCCTGAGTATCCGTACATTCTTCATTCCTCTGGAGCTTACAACTCTGGGAGGATATCACCAGTCTCCAGCTGTACCCTCGTTTGCCCCCCTATATTGCCATCCCACGCCAGGCGGCGTCTGGTCTAGTATACCTAGCCTAGGAATTATTCATTCCCACTGACTTTGCTACTCTCTGACTTTCTAATATCATTCGCCATAAAAGAGCGACCCAGTAATTATCAGTTGTATCTTCTGCATAATAATAAATACTGTAAGTAAGTAAGTAAGTAAGTAAGTAAGTATTTATAAAGCACCTTTCATACATGTCATGTAGCTCAAAGTGCTGTACACAAACATAGGCATATATAACGATAAAAGCAATAAAGTCACAGTGATCAGTTAAGATCAATGTTTAAAAAAAAAAAAAAAAAAAAAATAATAATAATAATAATAATAATAATAATAATAATAATAATAATAATAATAATAATAATAATAATAATAATAATAATAATAATAATAATAATAACGTAAAAATGAAAATAACGTAAAAATGAAAACATGAAAACAGTCATTTGCTTACCAGTTTGGGAGAACAGGTCCGCACAAACATGTCCGCTCAGTAGCAGCCGGAAGTAGGAAATGCACTAAACCAATGCACTTGTACGGTAGGTAGCAATGTTAGCTCTTATAACGCTAGTGTAGTTACTTTTTTATTAGTGGTCAGAGTTGGGTCCATAGGACTTATCCAAGCCCCATGGATCCATCAGTGGCCGCGTATTGTGTGCGTATGTACCCGTTCCCTCATGTGGTCAGTGGTCAGAGTTGGGTCCATACGACTTATCCAAGCCCCATGGATCCATCAGTGGCCGCGTATTGTGTGCGTATGTACCCGTTCCCTCATCTAAAGAGTTGGGTCCATAAGACTTATCCAAGCCCTACGGATCCATCAGTGGTCGTGTATTGTGTGCGTATGTACCCGTTCCTTCATCTAAAAAGTTGGGTCCACAAGGCTTATCCTAGCCTCATGGATCCATCAGGTTTTTCCAAGCCATAACTATTTGTAAGCTAGACTGTATAGGTACGTTTTTAATTTTCCTTTAAAAATGTGTATGGAGCTGGCGTTTCTGATGTGTGTTGGTAGTGTGTAAATTATATCTCCTTGTCACTGTGCCGTCTATTCTGAGTGTCTGCCATAATTAACTGTACTGTCTGCAAGTAATAATAATAATATGTAGTAGTGGTTTAATCTATCACAATCTTTAATACAGTCAGGGTTTTGTAACCCCTCAGTTACAATCGGTATTGGTAGATACTCAAAATCACATGATCGGGATCGGATCGGGAGCAAAAAAACGTGATCGGGACATCCCTAGTTTGTATGGTTAATAATAAAGAAAAACGATGAAACTCACGGCAGCTTCCTCGTAGCGTTGGGCGATGAGAGTGGAGCAAACGGATCCCAGTTATGTGATGTGGATCGATGCGATCCAGTTCCGGTTTGTATAATACTAATATACGCCCAAATGATGTGGATTATTGAGTTATGGCAACAATCCATATCCACGTGTGTGTCTTGAGTCCAGGGACGATAAACGAGTGGTCGGACGGAATTAGGGGACGGACCGAGCTGCAACGGGCATTTCCGGTTTGGCAACTCGCCGATCAGCCACCAGGTGGCAGTATTGAAGCGTTGCAGAGTTGTGCTGAGTCCCGCAGCATCTGACAAGGGTCCGTGAGTGAAATATGAATACCATGACGAAAATATGAAATATGATCAGAATAACGTTTCCGGCGGAGAAAGGGTTAATCATTTTCGGCATTCGGTTTTCGGCCAACTGTTTCCTATTTTCGGTATTCGGTTTCGGCCAAGAATTTCCCATTCGGTGCATCCCTACTTAATTCATCTGTAAATCTGGGGTGGGGTAAGCACTGATATGTACAGCCTCTGTATTACTATTGCTACTTAAGAATCAAGTTAGGAATGTACGCTTATATATACAAGTGAAATTTATCTTTTCTTGATCCTCCAATCACAACCGTTGCTTCCCTCGGACGAAAGCAATAGTTGTGATTGGAGGAAAAGAGGAAGGAGCTTGAGATAGGCTAATGGAAAGCACCACACAGGTGCTATAGAATGTAGAGATTATGGTTATCATAATTTTTTTTGACAATATACAGAACTTTACCAAAATTAACGAGTCATTTGTTTGTTTTATTAATTTAGTGATCCAAGCAAGAGGTGGTTTGTTGACAAGTATTCCCATTTTAGCATAGAACATATAATAGCTGTATTCAGTGACCTACCGGCAATAACAAAATGTTAATTTCTGCTTGCAGGATTGTGAATTCGACCCCTTAAAGTACAACAGCATAATTGAATGTGAAAAGCCCAACAACGACTTGAACAGATTCCGAGGCTACATGTGAGTATTCCTTAAGTCAGCACATTTCTCTTGATACTAGTATAGGTCCTATACTGTCCCAAGACAACTGCCTCCACTATGTATTGACTATGTAAATGCCTGGATGTCTTTGCCAGGGATGAGGAAATCCTGGACTATAATTTACTCCCTGCAGGCCGGTAGTTGTCACTCTCAGTCTCTAGTCTCTCGGTTGATCCCTTGATTAGCCACCTTTTAAACCGGGCGTTTATCCCTTGTTTTACAACTACTTTCTCCTAATTATTCTCATTTTGTATAAACGTCCTCGCTGACACTCTGACCCTATGCATAGTTTACTATGCAATAGGGAGGTGTAGTCTGACGTCACTGGTTGTTCCACCCGTATAGGGATTTATCATTGGGAAAATGGATTATCGGCTATTGTAACAATTCTGCCGCATGGAATTTGAAAAACGTTCCACTTTTGCACAAAATGAGTTCCCTTCTATCACTAACATGATTGCTTAAGCATTTTTTATTGAAATAAAATTTGACGATTTTTTTTTATGATTAATTGCGAATATTTTCATGTTGAGCTATAGATTGTTGATGAATAAGCACAGAAAGGTACACCATGCCAATGTTAATGCTTTATTTGTTTTAAACAAGACTATTTAGAAATGGGAAATGCATTGGGTTGGACAGAGGGTGGAACACGAAAAACGACAATGACGTAACCACTACACCTCCCTATACTCTCTCCTCACCTAAACCCACATGTTACAGAAGGGGAACAAGTCAATCTTGGGATTTGTAGTCTTTATTTGTAGCACACATTGCTACTTTGGCATGCAGCGAACACACACATGTGAGATGGGCGACACATAGGAACACACACACACATGCTTTTTGGGTCGCCAATGAAATGTCCTCTCTGCACTTTTCCCATCCCGTCGTTTTTTTCCCACGGCTGGGCTGCGCCCCCCCCCCCCCCCCCCCCCCCGGGGACCAATCCAAGTGCTCCTGTCCGTCTTCGTCAGGGACGCAACACACAACGTTGGCGATCTGTTCTGCGCGTTTTTACATTGGGTTTATCTTTTTTTTTTCTGGAGGGGCACGGGTGAGAACATGCAAACTCGATACCTGGCAGCCCGGCAACCCGGTCCCCAAGCGGGATTCCAAGGCAGGACCTTCTCGCTGTGAGGCGACAGTGTTAACCACTACATCACAGGCTGCCTTTATCGACTTTATAGATAGAAGATATCACATATATAGTATACTATACACTATGGCTGACCTCTATTAGTCGACGAATCGATCGAAAGGATAATACTTTTTTATTTTGTACTTATAAATCATTCTTTCCAAAAGCAAAGAGGTCTAGAAGCGTGGCTAACGCTAATGGCGCACATACCAGCGAGGCTAACTGCTTAAGAAAACTGGCACAGAGGCACTGAAAGAGGATTTCACACAATAGACATATCAAGATGTATCCATCAGTGGACCAATTGCATGCTTTCACAGAGGACAAGAAGCCTACAGTCGACTCCTTCAGACATTAAGCACCCCCCACAGCCCAAATGGAATGAAAAATAAAATATATATATTAGTGCTGTCAGGCAATTAAAAAAATTGCTAATTAATTACAGGATTTGTAATTAATTAATCTAATTAATCACATTTTTATCACATAACAATTTTGGTCAATTTTAGCATGGTGTTATTCACAGTCAAAGATAAATAAAGAAAATGAAAAAAAGAATTCGTTAATTTTCATAATGCGATAATTAATTAATCTAATTAACACGATAAACTGACAGCCCTAATATATATATATATATATATATATATATATATATATATATATATATATATATATATATATTTTTTTTTGCATTCAGGGGGGTAGTCGACTTGTCTGCAAATTTCTGCCAATCAAAGTCGACTATACAAATCCTTAGTCGGGGACAGGCCTACTATATACATTTATACTACTACTATAGCTACTACTGCCACCATCACTACTACTACTATTGCTGTGGACATTGAACATTTTAATTTTAATTTTGAAAATGTCATTTACAAAACCTTTTTAACTCTGGATTCTTTCCTTCAACAACTTAAAGTTTCTGGATGAGTGAGAACGTCTGGGCGTTCAACATGACGTTTAATAAAGTCTTCCCTTTATTTCGTGCACACTGCCATTATTCAAATGACCTTTCAACCCTAATTACCCTGCTGCTAACACTTGTGTCAGCACATTAGTGGAGCCTGTCTGCGTATCAACTTTCAGGTAGAGGTTGCAAGTTAGAGAGGTGAGGAGGAGGAGGAGGTATTGAACGTAGCGGTGCCTTGGATCAGTCTGGCGACAGTGTGTGCAAGTCATCGGTCAAGAGGTTAAGTTCTCAGCTGAATGGGGAAAGTAACTTGAGACACTGTAATTCAGTCTCTAGATTGTCTGGCCAGAACTAATTCTCCAATACCTCAGTGTCTCAAAGAAAAACACTTGTTTATTGTTTATCTACGGTTCCCATTAGTCATTACCAAGGCAACAACTACTCCTCCTGGGGTCCATAACCATGTGGACTACTAAGTTTAGCTCTAGGCTCAGTGTATCTCCATCTACTGCTCTACTGAACTATCTGTCTAGATATTCGGTTGTGCCTCTTCCTATTCAACTCAAAGACTAAACAAAATTTGTTGATGACATTTCCTTGACAACAATGTGGAAATACAGGCAGCTCTGGGACCAGGATTCTATTTAAGCGAATTAACCCTTTAGAGCACTGGTACCAGTCAGCGTTGGGGTCGGTTGTTTTCTTCCGCATCCATGACCAAACCCTTGTTATATAAAAGAAAAACCCTGATTGAACTCGAGACCGTAACCAATAGCACGTGAGCTTAATTCAGCCGCACGGTGTGTCTTTGGCCAGACTGCACTATACTTAAAATGTATCAAACGCCTGTATTCGGGCCAAGTGTGTGTTTTTAGGTTCCTTTGTCCTCTCTCCACCCTGACAGACATTGGGTAAGCTTCAGTGAAACAGAATTTATTCAGAGGGGTCCTTCAAGCTCAACAGTGGAGGGGGCCTGGCAGTCAGCTGACCTGAATCCACATGATTATGACATTTATTCCCAGCTTTGATGGAGGCCAGATGCTATGAGCATTCCGTTGCCAGGCTACAGCGGAGTGCAGGGAGGGTGAGGTGGGCGGCGGGGGGGGGGGGGGGGGGGGGCCTGTCGCAGCAATGTCCTATTACATTACAGACGACGGCACCAAGTCTAATCTCACTACCTTGGCCGGGGTGAGAAATGGCTCTGTGTCTCGAGACCGTGATCCATTTGGTGACCGGGGGTTGAGCTGTGAACCAGGACAAAACGCCACCAGAGAGCCCAGGGACACGGCTATTAACCTGTAATGTCTTGTGATGAGTCAGTCTACCTGCCGCCAGGAGGCCCGACCTCAACCTCCCTGTTAGTTAGCAGGCAGAGACCGCTGCGCGAACACAAGAGAAGGAAGTTAACAATGCAAGTTTAGATGATTAACAAGAATCGCTCCCAGCAAGCGGCTTGTGGACTCTTTAACTAACGCCGGTGTAATCCTGGGTTTAGTAATGGGATTAAGGCTGACGTTAAAAGCTTAGCGCTCTGCCTCTACAGGCGCGTAACACTTGGCCCTCATTTAATACCACTCAATATACATTTTGATTTTTGCTTTTTCTGTCCAAAAGCTTACCCTGAGAAGGGCTCGAACCTCCTCGGTGGTCCGGGGCTTAAAGAGCGCTTATGAATTGAAGCCCCGCGTGAGGTCGCCCCCTTGATGATCCCGATGAGCCTCAAACTTTAGATTTCTGCAGTGAGATGTAAGGGCCAGTGATAAAGCGTGCGGGGGGGGGGGGGGGGGGCTCCTGATTGACTCCACGCCCCGAGGGTCTCTCGCCAATAGAGCCGCCGTGGAGAGCAAGTGAGGTCAGTGCTTCTATATCACAGGGAATTTGTGCTGAGATAAGAGGTCCCTCTGAGGTGAGACTGCAGAGCTTTAGAGGATGATCAATTGAGGCGCTCAGCAGAATAGACTGAAGTGGACTTGGCCAGGTTTCCCCCGTATCAGAGTGTGTCAGGGTGCCTGCTTCCTCTTTCCCAGCACGTAGCGGATCAGTAGGTGTGTGTATTCATCCCGTGCTTCCTGGCGAGGGGCCACGAGATTGTATCTTCAATGATCTATTACATTTTGGAGGCCTGCTCACTCATCCAGGTAATGTTTGAACATGTGTAACCTGATAGACTCCACCAAAACGGCAAAAGAGACGGACTGTACAAGGACAACTTCCTGCTCAGGGGCTGCACCGTCCGCAACACGGAGGAGGCGGTTGGCATCGTCATCTATGCAGGTTGGCCAACAAACAACCATGTTCATGTTTTCATATTGCTGGGGGAAAACATCTCATCTCTGACTTTTAATTGTTTTCACACTTGTACTGTAAAGGTGCTGTAAGTGGTATTTGTTAAAATTAACAAAAAATAATAAATACATTTTGTTAAATAGCTCTACATTCTGACAGCCATGACTGATAGTGTTTGGTCAGTAAACATGGGTCTCCCAGTCCCTCCGCTCTGCAGTAAACAGCCATCACTGATATAGAGTGTTTGGTCAGTAAAATGGGTCTCCCAGTCCCTCCACTCTGCAGTAAACACAAAATAAATGTTCTGGTATCCCGTTCCCCCTTAATCCAACTTCCAAGGAGAGAGAACCCTAGATATTTGTACTTATTTCAAGAAATCTTGCCAAGCCACATTTGCTTACTGCACTGGTAGATTATTTGACTTGTTTCAAGTAATTTTTTTTTTTTTTTTTTTTTATTTCTTACTTTTGCAGTGTGGAGTTC
Organism: Notolepis coatsorum; assembly: GCF_963971535.1. Taxonomy (NCBI): domain Eukaryota; kingdom Metazoa; phylum Chordata; class Actinopteri; order Aulopiformes; family Paralepididae; genus Notolepis; species Notolepis coatsorum. The sequence continues at coordinate 173,929,918 of NC_140166.1, read as the reverse complement.
TCTCTCCTAATTGGATAAAGTGGGAACGGATACCAGAACATGTATTTTGTGTTTACTGCAGAGCGGAGGGACTGATGAGCCTTTCACACCGGCCGGGCTCCGTGCCGGAGCCGGTTCCCGAACGTAATCTCAAACCGGCCGGCGCGTTCACACCCGGAATAATTGGTTCGGAACATGAAAAATCGGTGCTCAGTGTTTTCTTAGAGGGCCGAACTAAAGCCTCTGTCATGTTCTGAACCAATTATTCCCGGTGTGAACGCGCCGGCCGGTTCGAGATTACGTTCGGGAACCGGTGTGAAAGGCCTCCGGGAGACCCATGTTATTGACCAGACACTCTATATCAGTGATGGCTGTTGGAATGTAGAGCTATTATTTTAACAGGTAGACCACTTATTTTAACAAGAAAAAGAACACTTACAGCTTTAATATTGTTTTCAAGAATGTGAAGAAAAAAAATTACGACCCTTGGGCCCCTGGAACCCATCCCAAATCCAATGTCTAACTCCAAGAATACCTTTGAATGTCGGACCTGAAAACAAAGAAGTTTTTCCTCATTTCTGAAAGGTTGACCCCACTTTGAAAATACAAGTTTTAATTTTTATTTTTTTTTTTTTTTTTACCTCTTTCCAAGCATTTCCCCTAACAGCTGTCGTCTCGCAGGTCATGAGACCAAGGCCATGCTGAACAACAACGGGCCTCGCTACAAACGCAGCAAACTGGAGAGGCAGATGAACGTGGACGTGTTCTGGTGTGTCATCATCCTGCTGGTCATGTGCCTGTTCACCGCTATCGGTGTGTATTGTTAAAGTCTCCGTGCCACCGATTTATTATCATTCTAAAGATATCTTTATGTCGAGCCTGTAGTGCGCTGTGCCTCTTGTTTCCTGTATCTCCTCTTTTCAAATGTTGTTGCCTGAGACGACCTTGTGCTCATGCCGTTCTAGGTCACGGGTTGTGGCTGTTTCAGTACGGAGATAAGAGACCCGTGTTTGACGTCCTCAGTCCCGAGGGGACCGACTTATCGCCCGTCCTGTCCGCCGTGTATCTCTTCCTCACCATGGTCATCGTCTTTCAGGTGGGGACCAGAGGCCAGATATTAATAAAAAAGAAAAGAAAAATGTGTAGCGAGGGGGTTGTAAATATGAGATATGCCCTCTCCCACTATGTTATAAACGCATAGGTATATCATTTGTCAGAGTGAATGGCAGTAGCTTAGATATGCAGTGTGGAAGATATGTGACAGTGAATATTAATGTAATGGGTCAGAGGAGTGAATGAATGTTGATTTATTAGTTCTTACAGTATATTTGTCTTGTACATAACGGTGTACATTAACCCTTTAATCGCCGTTGACGCTGAAACACGTCATTCCCCGCCATGCTCATTCTGCCGATGACGCTGGACAGCGTCTTTGATATCAATATTTCAAAAATCTGTGATCGAAATCATATTTCTCCCCCGGAGACATTATATGTACTGGTGAGCCCCTGTCAACTCTCTAACGGTTCAAGAGCGCCATCTGGTGGCCGATCGGCCTGATCGCCCAGGGAAGAAACAGGAAGTGGAAGCTGGTGCTCATTTCAATTTGGTCCGATCACTCGCTATAGGTCCCCTGGACTCTAGCTCGACACAATGGATAGCGATCCGTTGCCAATAACTCTATAAACAACATGATTTGGACGTATATACTATTATACAACCTGGAAATGGATAGGATATTTCGACATCTCATAATAGAAAAAATTCTGTTCCACGCTCATCTCCCAACGGCGAGAGGAAGCTACGGTGAGTTTCAGCGTTATTTTTTAATGTCTTCTATACTAACTGCTCTAATGATCATATCACCCACACTAGATGAATGATATAACGTTGCCCACGGAATTATAAACGACCCCCCGCCCATCCGGTCAACATCAGATCATACATAGTAACTTCTAGAAGTACGTGCAGTTGAAATTTTTTATCTTGCGCCGATTGCTATCAAACATCATCAATATAATGCATTTAGGGCTATAAATCACGTTCTGGAGAAAGCTGCAGAAAACGATAAAAACATACTTATACTTTAGACCGTATTTTAGTATGAATATGTGAATGAAAAAGTATAACGTTGCTACACCCTGAACAATAGATATAGGACTTTGAATGGGCCATGGTAATGTCAATTTAGCAATACAATTTAAAAGGTTATAGCCCTGCAAAGAAGGGGAACTTCTCCATGTTAAATAGGGCTGGCGAGGGATGGTAAATTATGAATTTAACCCCGGCGATCAAAGGGTTAATAAATATTTATATATATATTTTTTTTTAATCGAGGTAAATTAAGAACAAATTCTTATATAAGATATTGCAAATAAGAATTTGTTCTTAATTTACCCTTGATTAAAATGTTGGCGAAGAGTAACGGAAAGGGGACAAAATAATTTTTACAAAATAAAATAGAAAAGAGACAGACGTGCATTCTATGCTCTGAAATGATTAGACACTATGTATATTTCTGATCAAAAGGGAATCTTTTTTTATTCTGGGTATTTCTTTTACGTTTCATGTCAGTTATGTTTTGTCAATGTTGATGCAAAACTGTGGCTCGTCTCCCACAATATAGAATAGAATAGAAATCCTGTTATAATCCAGAGGGAAATGCCGCACTACAGATCGCTCACATTGAACAACAATAAACATTTAGGTAGTCAATAGGACTAAAATAGGAATACGAATATTAAAAATAAGAATAAAGAATATCGGCGCCCCTCAATGCAAGAGAATTGGCGCCAAGAGTGGAATCCTGGGCAAAATTAGTTCTATAAGTCCGGCAGCGTGGCTCCATGGGTAGGGCTCTGAGCGTCCGGCAGCGTGGCTCCATGGGTAGGGCTCTGAGCGTCCGGCAGCGTGGATCCATGGGTAGGGCTCTGAGCGTCCGGCAGCGTGGCTCCATGGGTAGGGCTCTGAGCGTCCGGCAGCGTGGCTCCATGGGTAGGGCTCTGAGCGTCCGGCAGCGTGGCTCCATGGGTAGGGCTCTGAGCGTCCGGCAGCGTGGATCCATGGGTAGGGCTCTGAGCGTCCGGCAGCATGGCTCCATGGGCAGGGCTCTGAGCGTCTGGCAGCGTGGCTCCATGGGCAGGGCTCTGAGCATCCGGCAGCATGGCTCCATGGGCAGGGCTCTGAGCGTCTGGCAGCGTGGCTCCATGGGCAGGGCTCTGAGCGTCCGGCAGCATGGCTCCATGGGCAGGGCTCTGAGCGTCCGGCAGCATGGCTACATGGGCAGGGCTCTGAGCTCACCATCTGAAGAGCGCTGGTTCAGGCCCGGTCAGGCAGTTGTTGGAAAGCGGTGTTGTTGTCCAGCAGGGAGCACTCTGTCCTCTGGACTTGGCAGTAACAACGCCCCTGTCACGGTGATGGGGACACTGCACAGTTACAGAGTGCCGTCCTTCGGACGAGACGTTAAAACGGAGGTCTCATTAAAGAACCCGGGGATCGTCTATCGCAAAGTGTAGGGGGTTCCCCGGTGTTCTGGCCAAATTCCCCACCGGATCTCTGACTTCAAGGCCACCTAATCATCCTTCCCCTTAATTGGCTGGTATGTAGCCCTCCCTCCCCCTCTAACTATTCCCCCAGGCTACTGCTGCAAGGAGGAATGTGTTCCTGGACTACTTGCCTGGTTAAATACAGGTTCTAACTAACTAGCTAACTAACTATCCAACTATATAAAGCATGATATTAAAGATCAAAATCACTTTGTTAAAACTTTTCCAAAATTTTATTGAACATTAATTAATTAAAGGATGTATTATGACTGTAGTTATTCAAAGCCTACTTTATACCCTTCTGGCTACAAGCTCTCATAATCATGCATAATGTGTAACCATAATTATTCCTATATGTTTCTCTAAAGCAAAAATCCACCCTAAAACCGAATTCACACGTTATTTCTGTTTTGCTGTACAGTATGAACAATACTCCCTTTAACTCATTGACTGCCGGGGATTAGCCATGGCCCTATGGTAGCATTGCCACGCTTTAAAAGATAGGACTGAGTCACCTTGTTTGTAGAGCTATAACTATATTCTATATTATAGCTATGGATACAATACTATGGCCCATTTGACATTGAGTATCTATCGTTCAATATGTGATTTTTTTTTTCATCCATACATTCCCGTTTTATACTGTGGTGAATATGAGAGTGGTTTTAGATTGGTCTGGGGTAATTCCCGAAATGCTGAGCAATAGCCTTATGCATGTATTACACTAAAACCGTAGCCATTTCTTGCCTGGACCAGCTATTATTCTCAAATCAAATCTATATCATAGGTATTATGTTTCATCATGAATGCATGAAAGGGGGGTGGGGGGTTGTTTTTTGATGCTTTGATTGCCACCAACGGCATACGTTGTGGACTAACGTTACAGACACACGTTCGGATCGAGCTGAAGACATGCTTGGATCAATGCAATATTGATATCATATAGCCCTTACCTTGACTAGGATGTACCCCAAAAAGAATATTCCAATTATCTGATCGCCATTCCAAGTATTGATGTCCATCGTGTCGCCAACATAATCCACTACACATCATGCATCAGGAGTATTTGATTCTTCTCAATCCAACAATTATAAACGCTGAGCTTGAGCAAAAAAATAAACTACGTGGACCATTAGATCGACCCACAAGCCAAGATACAATGTTTCAAAGGGTGCTCGATACAGCAGCCTGGGAGGATCTGGCCGGTACTGCACCCTATGCGTCGCAGTATGCCTTCTACCGGCAACATACGGGTCCCTGACATTGAATAGAATATTAAAATAAAAGGAAAAAACAATCAAATAACGAGTATACTCGTTGGCGTTCAAGAGCCCCTGTAGGAGCTCAGATGTGAAAAAAACGCCCCCTATCGTCTCCCAAATGGTAATGCACCCTTTTGGAATGGACTCAATGAAAATGGATGAGAAAAGAAAAATCCGGAATCCACATTTTACTTCTCAGGCATGTAACCCGAGCCGATCGGATTCATTGTGGAGCCTCAGAACAGCGTGGAATACATATGTACAGTATGTAGCGTTGGATCAATAAAAGCGATACACCGTAATTCCTCTAATAGAAACCGGGTCTCAAATACAAGCCGGGTCTCTATTAATGGCCGGGTGCGCTCTTGAGCTAAGCAATTATAAGCCGGCCTCCTAATACAAGCCGGGTTACTAATATACTGAGCTGCATACTGAGCTAGTTACTTGATTTCACTTTGAAAACGTTGAAATGACCAGTGACCACCTGTAATTGCACTGTTTACTATTTCATACAGTACTTGGTTTCAATAAATGAACCCAGTACATTTGACTGGGTTCAAACTGACACAAAATGTTGATTTATTCATTATGATCCGTTTGAAAATTTGAAATATAGGCCTCCCTCTTATACAGGCCTCCTCCTAATACAAGCCTGGTACCCGCTACAGTTGAAACAAATACAAGCCGGGGTTACTATTAGAGGAATTACGGCATTTTTGGAATGACGATCAAGAATTGGAATGATCTTTTTGGAGAACATCTGATCTGAGGGAAGGAATCTATTTTACAAGTCTTGGGATAATCAGAGTTGTATTCGCTGAGATCTCAGCGTTCGCCCTGTGTGTGTGTGTGTGTGGGCGATCGCTTTGAGGAAATCAGAGAATCGATTTTTCAGATCGCCTATATAGCGTGCATACGTACACATATACTATCGATAATCTAGCGTTTATTTGAAAACGATTCATAAACGTTTTTGTGTATTCTAGAATATTCCAGTAAAGGGCGATTATCATGGAATATTTATATTTTCCTTAAACGAGGGCTTTTCAAAATGCTATAAAACGAAAATGAACCGATAAAAAACAATCCGCTTCGACAATGTTGACTGGAAAACGAGTCATTGATAAGCGATGGGCAGATTAGACACATAGCCATAATTTAAAACATAGATTAGGCGTTATTAAAGCTAACATTGAAGTGGATGGTGGGCATTCAAGCGGTAAATCAAGATTAATCTTGGGCTCTGAAAGTGTTAAGAGTGCAATAAATGATTTTATTGAAAAAATAAGAATCGTGTGAGAGAATCGTGATCTCAATTCTTAGAGAGAAAAATCATGATTCACATTTGAGCAAGAATCGCCCAGCCCTAGTTGGAGTTTAGTAACTTATTATACTGTGACTTTTTCCAGACCTCTCTTGGCAGAGGCCATCACACCAAAACTACAAATGGAAACCATGTGCAATACCAAACCTGGTTATTTTGCCTAGATAAAACTAATTTGGATGTATTGGCTCAAAAAGGTTTCTATGAGCCCCACAAGTTCATCCACTTATTGATCGTCAATGGACCAGCTCCAAAGAGTGTCACTTGATGACATCACAGATCCAAGTCTAGGATGTTTGGATTTCCAATTTAGGGAAACGTTTATTCGATTAAAATATTTTTTTTTTTTCCTTTTTTTTTCCTTTTTTTTTCATGTCAACGTTCACACGCCCAATATACGCTTACCTAGGATTTTACTTGATTCAACAACAAAGCAGTCGGGGGAAATGGCAAGCCGAAAACGGTCGAAAGTGTAGTTATTTGAAGTTTGGAATTTTTTCTTTTCACGACTGAGGTAGGTAGATTACATTTTTTATAGACTAAAGTACAGAAAAAAGGTACCGTTGGGTACCGGTATCGATTCACAGGTACCGGTACCGTATCGGTTCAAATGTGAACGGTACCCATCCCTAGTCATTATACAGCACAAGTACAGCACAACAAAAAGTATCTTCATAGATATCGATTTAACCATCTCAAGATCACTGAAACGGCACAGTTTTTAAGGTGGGTTTTCCCAGTTTTAACAAACGCTTCGTCCCGTTCCACAGGTGTTGATACCCATCTCCCTCTTCGTGTCGATCGAGATCGTCAAGATCTGCCAGGTTTACTTCATCCACCACGACACGGATCTGTACGACGAGGAGACGGACTCCCACCTGCAGTGCAGGGCTCTGAACATCACAGAGGACCTGGGTCAGATGCAGTACATCTTCTCTGACAAGACAGGCACGCTGACGGAGAACAAGATGGTGTTCAGGCGCTGCACCGTGGCCGGGGTGGAGTATTCCCACGACGCCAATGGTGAGGGAGGACGGCGAGCAGTGCAAATAAAACCGGCATCGTGTTGAATCTGGATCGCGTGAAATATCATCGATCGTCAAATCTTTATTTATTCAATCTTTATTTATACTCGATAATACACTGAGTAATTAAACTCATTTACAGTGCCGTCGAGATGTTACATACACAAGTGTCACAGTGTGTTCATAAATATAAAGACATCAGACAATCAGAATAATTGAGAGCACATTTTAAAATACATTAAAAAATAATAATAATAATAAAAATCTTTTAAAAAGAATAAAATAGCTCAAAATTAAAACAGATGTAATAATTTAAAACAATTGCATATTGTGGTGACCTGATTGGTCATTAAGGTTCTAAACCGACCCATAGACACTAGAGTGTCTAGTTTCAGTGTTTCCTGCAGGGTATTCCATGATGTAGGGGCAAAAAAGCCAAAAGCAGATCTACCAAGTTCAGTACAAACTCTAAGCCAAAAACTGGATCGTGTACGACAGGGTCCAGTGGTCCATTCCAATAAAGAACTAATATAATTTGGACAATCTCTAATTATGGCTTTATAGATAAAAAGATTGCAATGCAACTTACGTCTCTCTGCCAGAGAGGCCCACCCGACCTTATTATATAGGATACAATGGTGAGTACCATAACTATCACCGGTGATAAATCTAATGGCTGAATGATAAACCGAGTCTAAGGGCTTAAGAGTGGAAGCCGCTGCATGTCTATAAATCACATCTCCGTAATCCAAAACAGATAGGAACACTGCTTCAACAACTCTCTTTCTACTAATCATAGGGATAACTCCTAACCCTGAGGTTGTACAATGATGATGAGTAAACAGACATTGAAATAAACTAGATGAAATTCAAAGTAGTAACACAACACGATGAAATAAAGGAACAGAGGAGATCACCTAAAATACAAGATGAAAACAAAAATCTGCTGAAACACGTTAGTGATCCTGGTTTTTAACTGTGCATAGGTTGGAAGAGTATTGATCTTTAAAGTGTGTTGAAAGATGCATGAGTCAGGAGCATCAACAGAAAAAGCAGACCTTCCAAACTGAGAACAAGAACCAGGCACTAGCCAGCCAGTCATTTGAGTGAGTCAGGTAGGCTCCAAAGTTCCAGATGTAAGGTTGTAGTTTACCATTATGGTAGTTTTGTATATAAACAAATTCCAATGATTATTGTGTCTCTTTGCAAGAGAAGACCAACCAACCGTATCATACAGGAGACAATGCTGAGTATCATACCGGTCGCCAGTAATGAACCTGAGGGCAGACTGATGGATTATGGATTACTGGATTAATATAAATTACTTCCGGATATATATATGACTTTAGTTCATGCTTTTAAACAAACAGAATATGGAGAAATTACCACAAAACCAAATTAAAACACATCGTGGGGTTGGATCTTGATAGATAATCCATTTAAACAGAGAACATTTTTAAAATACATGTTTAAAGCTTGGAAACAATATTTTCTGTTGTCCTAATATTGAAAAACTGTTTGCGTTTTAGCTAGATTAAACATTCATATTTATGTAGTTGATTTCCTACCATTTACGATGCTGTTACCTTGGCAACCATCCATACTGTATTTCACACTGACTCATATATAATTGGACACCGGTGTTCTAGAACGGACCATGTTTGGTTTCCTGTTGGTTGTTGATATTGGCAAATGACAGGACATTGTCTGTGGTCTTAAGTAGTTTAACTGTAGATGCAGCACGTCAAACATTCCACTGAAACCATCTATAGGCCACTGAAGTCATGTAGTAATTTCCTCCCTTTTCTTAAGCATTTATCCACCCTCGTGGGTTGACTTATATAGAATTCCCATTCATTCTCTCTATAGAAAACACTTGCGTTTCGGGAAGTCCATATTTTGGCAAAGGCGGAGACTTGGCATTACATCAGACTTACGAAGCCTATTGTTGTTTCCATGAGTTGGTATTTGTATTCCTGCTAAGCCAGTGTAATATGATGTTAATCTGTGTTTGGGTTTGTTTATGGCGGCTGGCTGGTGTGAGAGCACTGTGCAGAAGTGGAAAAGGACTCTGTATACGCCAGACCAGAAACACTGTTAACACTATAGCAGTTTAGGAAGCCTATTTAGTAGTGGGTCTGTCTTATATTGTGGTGGACAAGCCGCAAATAAAACCCGGTTAATGATTACTGCTGTTGTTATGCGCATGTCGCTCTCGCTCTCTCTCACTCTCTCTCTCTCTCCCTCTCCGTGTTCCCCAGCTAGGAGACTGGCGATGTACCAGGAGGTGGACTCTGAGGAAGAGGAGTGTACGTCCCACGGTGGCACCCTCCCCAGGCGGGACAGCGTCAGCAGCCACCAGAGCGCCCGCGTGGTGCTGCGCTCCCAGAGCACCAAGTCCCACCGCAGAACGGGCAGCCGAGCGGAGGCCAAGCGAGCCAGCATTCTGTCCAAACACACAGCCTTCAGCAGCCCCATGGTCAGTCTGACTCACCTGTCCTAGACAAGCTAGTGCAGAAAGTCTCTGGGCTAGATCCACAAAGAATGGATTGCATGGTGGAACAGGAACCACGCAGATTGATTGATTGAATGAACATTTTATTAACAGATTGCAGAATGGGTACAATACAGTACGGCTCAAGACACACAATTGTTAAGGGGATGCAGACCAGAGAAAGACTTTCGTCTTGTTTACATCAGGGTCCCCCATTTTCAATTCATATTGAATTGTAAGTAAGTACTTTGTGGTGGACATGGGCGGGAAGCTGGAACACATTTCCATAGACCGCCTTAAACCGGCTCATGTGGACTTGGGCAAACCTGTTGGACTGGCCCAGCCCCCACGGCGGGGACGACCCCCTACCTTGCCCAGTCTTCCGAGTAAGGCCCACGAGACCCCCTCGCCACCTATCCTGTGCCCGAGTGGCCGTAGGGCCCTTAAGGTTTTCCCTACAGCGGTGCCGGCCGCTACAGGGGTCAGGCGGAGCCGTTATGGCAGAGTTCTCCGCCCTCCTGTTCATTGACTTCTTTTGTTATGATGAATTCTGGGGGGACGTATGTAGTGGGTGCTATGGACATAATTCACCATTAGATTGTTTTGATGTATTGATGGGGCACTGTCACTTTAATGAGGTTGGTTTTGGGGGTTGGGCTTAGAGAAGACGCGCTGGTGGAATGTCATTCATAAAATGTTTTGGTGACGAGGAGCTGTCAGAGTTTAGCACGGCATAGATCTGACAGCTGTCACTTGTGCTAAGAAGATAATAAATGACACACTACTTGGTGTTGTCGCAAGATAGAAATTGTGCGTCTCTCCTTTCCGACGATTTCTACAGGTGCAACTAGCACCGTGCAATCCAATCTTTGTGGATCTAGCCCTCTGTTTTTAACCCTTTCACTGCCGCACTATTGTGACATGTGATAGTAAAGGGTTAACCTTCTGTAGTGTGGTAGTGAAAGGGTTAAGAGTCGCCTAGTCACATGGTGTCTTCCGAGACATTATTTCAACGCCTCATTGAAACATTGTTTCTTTTTTTTTTTCTTTTTTTTTTTGAACATTGTTTCAATAGTGTTTCCAAACTAAATATTATCCATTAATTCCTTAATTAATAACGGCACCGTTGGGGATCGTACAGTATGTTTTCTATCCGTTGGCGGTCACACGCGGCATCATAAATCACTGTAGAATTGTATTCATCTTGACACTGATAGTTTGAAACATTAATTTATGTTAACAACTAACGCATAATGCTGCTAATCCGAACTGTAATTAGCTGGTGTGTCAAAACAATACATTTCACCACAGGCCGTTAACTGGACGCTAGGAGACAGACGAGTCCCTCCGCTGCTTCTTTGACAACATTGGAGACGCTATTCCCCTCCTTCCTTCATTTAACCCTTTCACTGCCACACTACCAAACCGGTTAACCCTTTCACTGCGACAATACACAAAGGGTTAACCCTTTCACTGCCACACAACAGCAGGTTAACCCTTAAAGGGTTAAACGGTGTATTCAATGTCTTTTTTTTGACGAGACTCCTCACAGTCTACTGACCGCTGTCCACACTCTTGATTTACAAACCCCTGTCTCCGTCCCGTAGGAGAAAGACGTCACTCCGGACCCTCAGCTCCTGGACAAAGTCAACGACTGCTGCAGCCAGATGGACTTCATCCGCTTCCACAGCCAGCCCATGTCCCAGCTGCCCTCCGACCTCTGTGACATCATCGACTTCTTCGTCGCTCTCACCGTATGCAACACCGTGGTCGTGTCCTCCCCCAACCAACCCAGGCAGAAGGTAAGACTCGACCAGCCCAATCACCCTGACCCGTCCAACCAACCCTTATGTCCATATGATCCCGTCCCGCTAAGAACACAAGGGTCGGATGGGTCTCTTTGAGGAAACTTGTTTTGAGGCCCAGGGTTCGCACAAGGTCCTTGAAGTGCTTAAAGTGCTAGATTTTTTTTACAAAAAGTCAAGGCCTGGAATTCCTTAAACAGCCCATTTTTTAACAAGGTGCTTAACAAGTCTTTGAAAATTCAAACATGGAATGTTTTGTTCATCCATGATGAAATTGTTCTGAATCAAGAAATTGTTTATTTTTTTTGTTCTGTTTTAATCAAATCTGACGAGTCACTGTCTCGCGCGCTACAACTGCTTTTCTTCATTTCTTCTTTGCGTGTGATGCTCTAGCTTGCTCTAGCTGGCAAGCAGGCCAAGAAGATGCTTAAAAAACTGAATTTTAAAATGAATTGTATCCTTTGAGTGACGTCCTTGAAAATGAAAAATAGTGCTTGGAAAAGTACTTGGGTTTCATTTTGCAATGTCTGTGGGAACCCTGGAGGCCTATCTGGCCTATTCTTGGTCCATCTGTGGCGATAGGAACTCATGCAAGGCCGTTTTCAGGGTTCATACACGTGCTACAAATTCTTGCCCGTCTAGTCGCTGGCACCCTGGTCTGTGAGTGAGTGCGAGTGCCTCTCTCAGTAGCAGCTTCCACAGACATGCAGGCAATCTATTTAATCACTGTAGGAGATGAAGTGTACGTCTCTACTAGTCTTCAAGATGCTCCATTTGATAGATTTGTTTAGGAACGCCGTTGTCAACAGACGCTAAACTTGTAGCGCGGTCGCAATGTTGGCAATGAATGGGGAAGCCGCCATGGCTGTCAAATATGCAATGGGTTTTTACACTTACCAGTGAATGTACCCTGGAAGATGCATTCCTCATTGCTAAGACACTGTATCTCCTCATAATCAACCCCCTAGATCTACGAGAGTGATTTAAGCTAACAACGGCAATATTGTTAGTGCCCCGTGAGGGCAATCAACCAGGACAATCCCCTTGGAATGGGCTTCAAAATGTCTTAAAACTGGCAGGTTTTTGAAAACATGACACATTTTCAGCATGTGATGTCCGCATTCAACCCAGTTACGCCAAGAGTAAACTCTTAATGTCAAGAAATCCAATCTCCTGCTTTAAGGAGCGTATAAGTGCGATCCACTAGAGGAGGATATTACAGCATCCAGATATAAAGTAATGAAAGGGCAGAGAGAGGGCGATGCACCGACTAGTTCCTATAATACCTGCCCAAAAGCTCTTAACGGGGAGGAGGGAGGTCTGGAAAATCTTACCAACATGAGGGGAATACTTGATGGTGAATAGCACCCTTTGACTCCCGTTTATTCAGGCTATTGTTGGTTGTGTCATATGCACTGTTGGAACATGTGGTTCTTGTTAGTTGTATGATCTTGATAACTCAAAGCAACCCTCCTGGCATAACTCATGGCAGCTGCTTTTTTAGGATTTTTCCATTGATGACACCTTTGGGGTGCATCCAGTAGCAGTGTGCCGAGTTGTCCATCCTGGCGTTGGTTGGTATTTTGTTTTTGTGGAAGCCTGGGTGTGGTCGTCCTGTTTTAGGAGGTGATATCCTTCCCTCTGTGCTGCTGACCAACAACACGCTGCCCTGCCAGTCGCTGCCATAAACCCCTGCATATTAAACCTGATAACGGTCTCACAATATGTGTATATATACTGTATACATATATAAATGTTTATCACTTTTTTATTCTGTTCATACATACATACATACATACATACATACATACATACATACATACATACATACATACATACATACATACATACATACATACATGCATACATGCATACATGCATACATATATACATGCATACATTACACACATGTAGAAGTGCAACAGACACACTGGCACATCTACAGAGGGACACATACTGTATCCATGTAGAAGGAACGCCGCCCTATGAAGGAAAACCCAGAGCAACAAAGCCATCCCCTCAGGGAGGAATACATCCACACATACACATACTTTGCATATTGTAATTTTTTTGGGGTATATAGGCTATACATATACACATGAATCGTTCCCTACTTTCATCCCCTCTGACAATATTTGTTATGTGTTCTGTTGTTTTTTTGGGGGGAAATTATCTGATGAAAGTTGAAGGAAATGTGAAAGATCTTTGACATGCAGCCCTTTTGCTTTTCATTTGTCCTTTGTTTCATTGTTTGGGCGTTTGTGTCATCTGTGACATTGTAATTGTGCACTTTTCTATTATGATGCCCGGCCTTGTGGCTCTAGCCAGAACCTGGGTGATTTATATGTTGAGAGCCGCTGCTGTGGCCCCCAGGAGACCACAGAGTGAGTGAAACTCTGCCATTGTACTCTCTCCACTGTGCTCTCTCCACTGTGGAACCCAGGTTTGGTTAAATAACCAAGAGGAGGTGTGCTTTTGCACCAGCTCTCTACCATTTTGTAATTTGTTTATTTGACAGATATAGGTGGCCATTAACTCATTGACTGCCATGCTGTTTTTCCATCTGTACTCCCTGGCGCCACCGCTTTTGACCATTTTCACAATGTTTGCAGACCCATCGTATATTCTATATTATAGCTATGGAGACAATAGTATGGCTCATTTGACAGGCAATATTTATACTCCAACAGGGAACAAACCGTTTATTTCTACATACCTTCCTTCCTGCGCAATCCCAGGCTAAAACCCGTCCCATTTCAAAATAATCCAGTCTCATTTCCTGGAACGCGAGATATTACGTGTTTTCTGTGCAGCATGCGCATTTCTTGTAAGGCTGTCCCCGAACCCTGTTTTTATGGTTCGAACGTTCGCCAGGGTTTTTCGAACGGACGTTCGAATGTTCGTTTTTTTTTTATTAATTAATTGTATTATTATAGATTTTACGGGGGGCGGCATTGCATAGTCTATCGGTGCATTTTTTTTTTGTTTACAGTGGTGGCTGTTCATGTTGTTAGATTCTGATCAATCTGGCCAGTATCACGTCTTCTTGCGTTATCCTCTCTCCATCCAATTCCTCTGCGTTGTGTAATTTTAATGATCCTGACGTCTCATATACTGGCTGGTTCAATCCTTATCTCTCCCCGTTTAGTGCGATCCGCAAACCATAATAATTCTCCACCTTCGTAAGAATTCGACACTTTGACACAGCGTAATACCTTACAAGGAGAAGCGTTGTTTATTGATATAAACAGAGGCCTCAGCCCAGATGTTATCAGATTGTATTTTCATTGCTATCGTCTCTGCTGTTATTCAGTCCAATAGTGGTCAGGCCTGGTCGTTAGCCTGAACCATCCTCGTGTTAGCCGAAGCTAATGATGATGTGGCATCCCCCCCCCCCCCCCCTCTCCGTGATGAGAGGAGATAGTCTCTTCTGGTTTCTTCCCTCTTAGTCTCAGTCAGATCTTAGTCTGCCCTTACCCGGAACCACTGTCACCTTTATAGGATCTTCGTCCTAGCAACGACGGCCCACCCCCTTCTGGTTGTCATGTGCCGCTGCCATGACAACTGCTAATAACCTTTCACACATTTCAAAACGTTTCATTACTGTCAAAACCTCCATCGCACTCTGCCTCTGTCTCCTGTGCTGCTCCGTTATCTTTGTGTCCTGGATCGGAATTCAAAACATTCTGCTCTGCTAACGCGGCCTGTGCCTGTGAAACCGCTGGTTCACCACCGTCTATATTATCCCGTGATGATAATGGTATTACCCTCTTAAAGTGTCTCTTTATATCCGTTTATAAACCAAATATACATTGAAAAAACACAGTTTCTCTCAATGTAAACATGTAAACAAAGCACTCGGAAGAAAACATACCGGTAATATCATTCACTTTTAGTTGGGTATGCCATACACTGCGGTCAAGTGAGCCGTCTTTCACTTTTGCGTGGTCAAACCAGCCGCTCCAGCCACTTCACCCAGGCGTTGCGCGATGTTTACTCCACAATGTTTTATCTCCAGTTCTTTTGTTTCCAAGACATATCCCAGTAGTTCCCACTCGTTTGAAATCGTACTTCAGAGTTATTTTGGATATTTTGGGCATGGTGCTTGAGCACTGCCGCAACGGCTCTGAGGCAGCACTGCTGTGTTGTGTGTGTAACCCGCTCTACCATCCCCACCTCCCGGGTCGCGTTGCGTGTGCACCAAACGTTCCACCCAAAAACGGATTTAAATTTTTTTTCGAACGTTCAAGCCCATTAATTAACGTCCGAATGCCAGCGTAACGATCGAACGTTCGGGCTCAGCCTTAATTTCTTGCGGGTTGCTTGCCTGAGACCTATATTATTTCCAGGTCAAAGGTAAACATGACCATACATAGAATGTCCCTCGCAGACTCGTTTTCTGACGCTGGGATCATTACAAAGGCATGTTTTATGATGGGGTTCGGTAAAATAGACGTTATTGTCAGCAGGTCCACCAAAACCCTGTCCACTCTTGCTACGAAATGTCTGATTCAGAACAGGAACAATAAATAACGTTAGTTGGCCCTGGCAGCTCCCAACAGATAATATTACGTTACATCCAAACAGCCTGTTTGAAAATACTAGAATCCAACATAGTCTGGTGAAAACGCACATTATGTTATGGATGGATCGTCATCGTTTGTCCTCTTCATAATAATCTCCAATAGTTCGCTCCAGACATTCGCCATTGCGGTGAACAGATACACAACGTTACCTCCTCGGCTACCTCCTTTGACTATAGCATTTTTAGGATTTACCAGAAGTGCTGAGTCCAATGTAGTCTTGTGAAAACGCATCTTATCATCCATAAGTGTGATAGTTTTGTCCTTCATAATAATCTCTAATAGTTCGCTCGCCATTGCATAGGCAGTTCCGAAGCTAGTGGCTACTATTCTGGCCAGCAGTGAGTGAGTAACCCCCCCCCCCCCACAGTAAACTAGCCCAGTTCAAAAGGTAGGCGATACTGCCACCTATCGGGATTCGATCGTCATTTCAATTCCAATTCACTCAGAGCTACCAGGATCACACAAGAAGGTCCGGCTGACTGTTTAGTATAATAATAATAATAATAATAATAATAATAATAATAATAATATAATAATATAATAATAATAATAATAATAATAATAATAATAATAATAATAATAATAATAATAATAATAATAATAATAATAATAATAATAATAATAATAATAGAAAAAAAGAAGAAACAAAACGAGTATACTCGTTTTTGGCATTCAATGAGTTAAAGGGGCACTTAATCTAAAAACTGCTGATTTCTTTTGCACATAATCTCACACGCATCCCAAAACTAGTTTTGCACACAATCATTTTGTTTTGACAGTTATTGAGAGTAAATACGTTTTGAATATTGCACCAGTGATGTCATCGGGGACAATGACTCCTTGCGTTGTGTTAATTACAGCCCAATTCAATTATAAGGTAGCATTGCTACTTTTTCATCTACATAATTTCATGGTGCTGTAATTAACACAAGGATTCAATGTCCCCGATGACATCACTGATGGCCATATTCAAACTAATTTACTCAATAACTGTAAAACTGTTGGTTTTCTGATGTGTGTGAGATTATGTGCAAAATACATCTGTTGTGTTTTGTGCCTGTTAAAGGTTTGTCAGTAAGGCTTGTAAACACCAAACAGGAGATACACATCAAACTCTTTAATGTTGATGAAGGGTGTTCCTGACTAGTTTTCCCTCTCACTGGTCCGCCAGGTGCGTATGAGGTTCGAGCTAAAGTCGCCAGTGAAGACCATCGAGGACTTCATCAAGCGCTTCACCCCGAGCCGGCTGACCTCCGGCTCCACCAGCAGCAGCTCCTCCAGCCTCATCACCAACCGCTCTTCCAACCGGGGCTGCTCCAGCATGCTGTCCTCCCCCTCGGCCGAGAGCACCCTCACCAAGCTGGACGAGGAGCGGCCCACCGCGGGGGCGCTGGAGCACGCGTTCGCCCCCGCGCCGCCCCCCTCCTATGAAGGCGTGGCCCGGATGCCGGAGGAGGAGGAGGGCGAGCTGCGCTACGAGGCAGAGTCTCCCGACGAGGCGGCGCTGGTCTACGCCGCCAGGGCCTACAAGTGCTCCCTGGTGGGACGGCTGCCCGACCAGGTGACCGTGGAGCTGCCTCACCTGGGGAAGCTGAGCTTTGAGCTGCTGCACACGCTGGGCTTCGACTCCACCAGGAAGCGCATGTCGGTGGTGGTCAGACACCCGCTGACGGACCAGATCACGGTCTACACCAAGGGAGCCGACTCCGTCATCATGGACCTCATCAGACCCCCTGCCACAGGTAGGAGTCCCGCAGAGACGCTTGTTTATATTTTTCATTTCATTTCAACCTTTATTTAAAATCGTAAGCATCTGAGATTTCCCTCATTTACAGAAACGACGATTGTACAGTACATAATAAAAACAATATTCACAGAAATTTAAACACCAGAGTAAAACAAATTAAAAACTTTAAAAATAATTTTAAAATATCAACTAAAACAGTTACAGGTAGTCACACAATGGTCTGAAATCATACATTTAAACATTCCAAGGGAAGGGAGAACCTCCAATTTTAGCGTGAGTTGAAGGACATTCCATGAGTTAGAGGCATCAAAGGAAAAGGCTGACTTCCCTAGCTCAGAACAAATCTGAGGAACCCTAAGAACCATCCAGTCATTCGATCGAGTTGAATAGGTTCCAATATTCCAATTTAACAGTGAGGAGATATAAACAGGTTGTTTACCAATAAGGGCTTTAAAAATAAATACATACCATATATATATTACATCCTGAGGCTATTATATAATCTTGTCATTGTGGTGGAAAGTATTTTTACTAGAGTACTGTACTTAAGTACAATTTTGAGGTACTTTACTTTTTCATTTTAGGGAACTTTTTACTTTTACTCCACTACATTTCAAAGGAAATATTGTACTTTTTACTCTACTTTCTACTGCTACCAAAATGTATGAAGATAATGTTTTTTCAAATCTGAAGCCTGTCAACTCCAAGAGGACGTAATCGGAGCAGCATAACTGGAACATACCACTTCAACATAACCTTTAGAGGTCAATGGTTAGAGGGTTGACTTAAGTAAAGGAACTATGTACTTCTTCCACCAATGTTGATTTGATCGTGACCGTTGTTGGCTGTGATAACGTGACAGAGAAGGCATCGGTGGTGGTGTGCTATTCGGGATGGTGTTGATGGCGCTAGTTAACACTATCTTATGATGTAGTGGGGAAGCCAGTGTGTGTGTGTTGGCACCTCTGCTGTGTGCTGCAGACTTAATTCTCAAGTACGGTTGATGAATCTTGGCTCTGAACCAAGAGGGGCTGCAAATCATGTGATGTATTCATCTGGCAAAGCAAGCTCTCACACTCAAACAAATGGAATGGACATTTTCAGTAACACCGGTCAATCCCCCCCCCCCCCCCCCCCCCCACTGATGAATTGCTTTCAATTACGGCTGCTTCGATTTCTGTGAAAAGGCACCGTTGTCGTATCCCAATGACATGTGTTTGAAAACGCTCTCTCGATATACTAAAGTCGGTGTCTGTGAACTAGGGATGCACCGATCCGACATTTTCAGTCCCGATACCGATACCTGGGCTTTGGGTATCGGCCGATACCGAGTACCGATTCGATACCCATTGTTCAATTAATAAACTGTATGCCTCACTGTGTGGAAGAGACTGGGATCATTCTTTTGTGCAAGGCATCAGGCTTGACTTAAAACATTACTTTCCTAACTTAGTGAAACAAAATGTAACAAATTAACACATAGATATACGGTAAATGTACTGAATTGTTATTTATTATAAAAAAAATTATATATATATATATAAATGTTCTCCGATACCCGATCTAGCTATTTTAGTCATATCGGGGCTGATATCCAATATCAATATCAGATCGGTGCATCCCTACTGTGAACAAAGCACCTTGGAGTTGTGAAGTACATAGCACGCTGAGCCTACAGAGACGCCCTCTGCCTGTACAGCCGAGCCCACCACGAGCTTCAGCTGCACAGCACTGCATGAACCAACACGAAACTACCTTATTTTAGACATTTCTTTTGTGGATGCCGGAGTCCCAAATCCTTATTCCTTTACTCATGACATTCTTAAAGGTAATTAAAGGTGTACCAGGTCATTAGTATTCTCATCACGCAAAGAGCTACTGAGGCACCTTTCACTAATGCCTTTGTACACGGTTACTAGACGCCTGTCCAGGAGTGCTTAGCAAGTGTCTGGCCTGCGAGATTGTAGGAACAAAGCATGGTGATGGAAATCTATTCAGGTTCAGTTATGTTTATTATTATAATTTTTTTTTTAACACAGCTACAGAGTTGGTTAAAGCTAGCTTAGCTCATACTCTGTGGCCATGCGATGATTAAACGACTCACGTCGTCACTAGGGCTTGGGGATTCATTGAGTTTCAATTTCAATTAGGATTTAGGCTTTTCACGATCATGAAAACAAAATAATCAAGATCAAATGATCATTGTGTTGCATGCTGTGTTCCTCTCATTGTCTTGTTTTGTAAATGCAGTGCACCCTTCCTTCACAGCGGTACGCTCCACCCCCAAGCCCAAACGGTAGTTTCAGCTCGTGTTGAGAGGGAGGAGGGAGTCATGGCGCGTTTCTCCAGTTATTTTGAAAGGTCTTTGTTAACTTGTAGAAGATGACAGAAAGGCAGCCTTTGGTCGAGAAGAAAGGTCAAACAAATTCAGTCGTCAAGAACTTGAACATGATGTTCTAAAAACAAGAATAATCGTGTTTAATAATCGTGATTTCAATATCAATCAAAATAATTGAAAAATTATTATAATAATTGACATGAAACCCAGCATGACAAACGTGAAACCAAATGTTATTAACTTATTATATCTACATTGTTGTTATTTAATATCTATGAAGCACAATTCCTACTTTGTCTTAACTAAATCGTAACTGCTTTCCAATGAAACAGTGCTGTCTTGTCGTGTGGTCGGTAATCCAGTTATTCCAGCCTGGTTAGTGATTTTGATTTAATGGATCCTTCTGTGGTGTTCATTACAGGCTGGGAGTTTATATTAGGAAAGACATCTTAGCGTAGCAGAAATATGGCTTCCAGTTAAATGCTCCTCTTGCCTTGAATGAAAACTGCTATACATCATGGGAGAACATGTTTTGACATGTTTTTCAGTTTAAGCGCAGCAGCCCTGTTCTTCTTGAAAGGATTTCTGAATTAAAACATGATTTATTATATTGATTTTCCATTTAGGGGAAAGGAATACGCGGGTCCCTTTTACTTTTAGATATCGGGGTGCGCTGAATTAATATTTTATCATGTTAATTGTCCTTCGTAGAGCGACGTCTGACCTGGTGCTGCCTGCATGAGCTTTTAGAAGCTTTTTCCTTAGGCTACTTAGGCTACTTAAAATTCACAGTGTAGAGCTCACTAGATAAGGTAGTGAGGTGGCTCCTTTGGGGGGAAATTATGTAGAACTCACACACTAGGCTCCAGAATACACCTTTAATTAATATAGAATGTGACAACATTTCAAATCCACTGGGTCTCTCTTCATCAGGTCTCCATGTGTAAACATTTGAAACGTTGTCACGTTTTATATTAATTAAAGGTGTATTCTGGAGCATAGTGTGCAGGTCCATCTTTCAACCCAGTCAGAGTACGATGTGCATATGATTACTATAGAGAAAGTCATTATGGGACAGTTCTCTCTAGGGTTGCACAGATACCAATACTGGTGTCTTATATCGGACCAATACCTATCGGACCAATACCAGGCTAAAACACAAGAACTTCCCCAATAGTAAATCTGTGTGCATTTGCAACGTGTAGGCCGTTTGCAACATTTCTGCATTTTTGATGCACAGGAAGATATTAGATTTCTCTTATATACATAATAATAATTGTAAAAGATGGATAATAATAGTAAAAGATGGATTATATATGTAATTTTAACTAATGGTCTAAGCAGGGCTCTACGCTAACCTTTTTCCCCAAAGAGCACACAAAGAAATTTAGGAGCACAGTGAAACATTTTCAACAAACTATTTATCACATGCATATTATACTGTGCATACTAAGGGACAAACATCTGTGCAATAGCACATACCACCGAAATCACACATTGGCACATGCCTACTAGACGCAAAGGATATTGTTTGTCCAGCTGCTTTTGTATATTGTAGTGTTGTCACGATAGCAACAATCTTACTTAGATACCGATAGAAAAGGTAATGGAATATAATTATTAGATGACAGAACATGGAAAATGTATTATAATTTAAATTAATATTTTGATGCTGTTGAAACGTAAATAATAATAAAAAAAATGTTTTTACTGTTACAGCTGCTGAGCTATATACTATAGCTAATGTCCATCAATATCTTCCTTTTGACTTAAATAGTTTCAGGAATAAGGATTGTTAGCAGAGAGAGAGAGACTCAGCCCCCCCTTCCCTCACTATTTAATGCCTCTGAGCGTTCCCAGCCAGGGATACCTTAGTTAGCGTTAGCAGGTTTTTGTATGTGGGCATACAGAAATGGCGAGGATGCAAAGCATGTTAGACCATTGGACCCGTTGCTCGCAGAGTTTTCATTACACATATAAACAGCGTGACTCGTGAGAGGAATTGTCACAGAGCTGTTGAACGCAGGGCTGAATAGCTAGATGTAATTTGCGATTTATTATACTTTATACTTATAACTCATGCATGAGTCTGGTCTCTTTTGAAAGGTAACATTATGAAGTTTCTCACACAATAAAGAAAAAATTATTTGAGTGCTAATGTAATAGAGAAACCGAGGTTTGAACACACTGAAATAAATATTTACTCCTTACTTTTGTGTTGACTTGTTGCCAGATACCTGTTTTTGGGTTCCAGCTGAGAGGTAGGAGCTGTTCCATAGCCTGAAGTCTTATAGTCATACCGCTCCAAATATTATAAAAATCCCACGGAAAATGAGTGTTTTTGTAATGTGTGTACCACAATAATTCAGCGTGATTATCCAAAATGGCAGTCCGCTTCCATTCATTCAGATGCGCGAGTCAAAACAAAGAACTCATCAAAAGAATCATTTTCTCCATCAGTGGTGACTGGTCAGTTCAGGGCTGTTTTACAACCGGACGTGGTCACTCGTCGGAACCGCGCCTTGTCTAATGACGCTCGCTGGATATTTTCTCTTGTAACTCGAGACCCGAAGCACGCAATAGTGTGGTGACGATCGAAAGACTGCAAATTCAACTTTCCATCAATGTATTGATTGCACAGGGGGAAATGCTTCCCGGAGCCGACAGACGAGGGCAAAGTGCCGCAACGTGCATCCCGTGCACGGGCGTGATGGCCCGTATACGTCCCCCGAACGTTAAGAGGATAGCTTATAAAATTGAAGGTCCGCGCTGATCTGTGTCTGTAACTGAGGGGTACAATTCCCTGACTGTATTGTTAAGTATGGTATTATTAAACCACTACCTCTTGTACTTTAACTTCTGGCCATCCAGTACATGATATAAATATGATGAACACTTTCCCACCTGATGAAACGAAGTCCACACAAATGTACAAATCGAATATTTAATATAGCAAAAGGTATATACAACGTTCTCTTGTTTACACTTATGATTTGAAATGCACTTGTATGGCAAATGAGTATTCGTAGGTAAATCAACATTGAATGTCCAATCTCTGGTTACGCAGGGAGTAAGTATACAACCTGGTTCTTTAGGAAACTATAGCGATGGTACTTAAATGATTATAGCTGGATACACTAAGGGGGGGGGGGGGGGTCCCGCTGGTTGTAAGACAGTAGGAGGGGGGGGTTAGAGAAGCCGCTGGCGGTATCCCATCTGGCCGACGATTTCTTGGGAGAATTCAAAGTCTTGAACACGGTGCCCACAGAACCTCGGTCCGCAGATGAATACAGCTGGACCCTCTGGTGGACGGTAGCTGCCGGTCCACAACGGAGAGACGTGAGGCGACCTCACTGGTGTAGAGCGCCGTCTCACCTGGAGTCCTCTCCGGGGGGTAGTTCCAACACTCCGCAGTGTTGGCCGTTATCCATGGAATAATCAAAGCACCCAAAGCATAATCCAAGCCGTGGAAGGCTCGCCGTCGTCCGGGTAGAGTAATCCAATATACAGGTCCAGTCGCCCTGGCCCGGAGCTCCTCGGATGCAAGCACCACTAGTGGTCTGCCCAGCCTGGTTAAGACTCCAGATAACGTCAGGAACGATGGGGGTACTGATAACTTTATAACTCTAACCGAACGATGCACCATACATAAATAGACTATTATTAGCTTAATAGAATACGTCCAACTCGACGGTATAGTGCCAAACTATAACTATTCAACTATTAATCCACACGATATCTCAATGCCTATTCTGAGGCCAAGTAGGCCTTACTGCACCACACGTGCGTCGTGGGTGAGGCTTCGCGTCTGTTACTCGGTTGGAGGGTAAAGAACTGGACTAAAAGAAAGTTCTACTTTACTTGCGCCATATATATATGCGCTGTGAACAAATAGTACCATTCGTATTTCGCCAGATGTATTCCTACGCGGAACCGGGGCTTGCCACGACATGTTGGGCGGCACGATTGAACTTGAACCTAGGGGTATGGCTGCTGGCGCCAGGTTCTCGTCCAATGGTGGAATGAAACTATTATGGGCTGCTTAGTAGACTAAAGGGATATTCAGTGCATATTGTACAAGGAATATACAGGGGATATCAAACGATATACAAATACTATTTAAATATATATATATAAATAAATATATATATTCGGTTTAATCTGATCCTTCACAACAGCCGCCCCCTAATTAGTCCCACCTAATTAGCTAAGCAGAGACAGATTAACCGCACTGTCTACCACTCAAGGTCCGCTGTAAGGGTCAGTCAACTCACAAAGTCATGGGGTCATGGTCATCATCGATAGTGTCTGGGAGTCGGGGGCAGTTCTATTAGCCTCGCCACGGGTCGTGTGTAAGTGCGCCCTTGGACGAGTACTTCAGCTGCTCGGACCTTGCCATCGGCACCGGTGATCACTTTGCTTACGCGGCCAGCCGGCCACATAGCTCTGGGTAGTGACTGGTCGATAATCATGACGACTGTTCCTTCTGTCAGATTGTCTCTCTCTTTTACCCACTTCTGGCGGGTCTGTAGAGACGGTAGGTAGTGGAGTAGGAAGCTGCTCCAAAACTTGTCAGCTAGTACTTGACTGTACCTCCACATTCTTCGGCCGTTCGCTTCTTCAGGCCTGTACATTGTCTGGGGTAGCGCGGGGTCCAGCCGCCCCATTAAGAGTGTGTGGGGGGTGACTGGGTCGACATCTGCTACATCACTGGAGACGTAACCGAGGGGCTTTGAGTTCAATACTCCCTCGATCTCCGTGAGGACTGTCATTAGGACTTCCTCCGCCACAGTCTGGGCCCCAAGCACGGCGTACAGGGCTGTCTTTATAGAACGTACTTCTCGTTCCCAGGTTCCGCCGAAGTGAGGTGCGTTCGGGGGATTAAACTGGAAGTCAATCTGGGATGGAGCGAGGTGGGTCTTAAGTTCTGGGCCCATAGCTTGGAAGCTCTCTCTCAGCTCTCTTTCTCCGCCTTTGAAGTTTGTCCCGTGATCAGACAACAATGTAGACGGTTTTCCTTTCCGTGATGTGAATCTTCGGAAGGCCATAAGGAATGAGTCTGTGCTCATGGTCGGAAGGAGCTCGATATGTATCGCTCTGGTGGTCATGCATTTGAATACAATACCCCACCGCTTCTCGGTTCCTCTTCCTCTCTTTATATACAACGGGCCAAAACAGTCCATGCCTGTGGAGTGGAATGGCTTGTCGCAGAGTCGGAGGCGACAGGGAGGTATGTCAGCCATCCGTGGTATGCTGGGCTGCGCGCGCCACTTTTGGCAGTCTAGACAGGTTCGCTGGAAGCGCCGCACTGCTTCTCTCCCTTGCAGTATCCAATAACGACGTCTGATCTCCGCGAAGACTCTCTCTGCTCCTGCGTGGTGTACATCCTCGTCGTATTTCTTTATGATCAGCTCTGTGACCTTGTGTCGGCTGTTCAAGACTATCGGGTACTTAATGTCATCCGGTAGATCGGGGGCTCTCCGCAGGCGACCACCCACTCTGATGAGATTATGGGCGTCACTCTCGGGTGCCAGGTGGAGCAGTCTGCTGTCTGATGGGACGGGCTTTCCTCCCTGTAGACAGTCTAGCTCATCGGGGAACGAGTCTCTCTGGGCTCGTTGTAGTAGAAGAAGTTCTGCTTCTTCGTAGTCAGCTGCTGACATGTCAGTGGTGGACTGAATCTCTGGGTGGTGCCACAGGAATGTCCTCTGCTGCGCACTCTCTAGGGTAATGCAGTCATCTATGTTGGGGTCTGTGGAGGCGACTGTGCTCAGGCCACAGAACATAGGTTTCTTGTTCTCAGCCTCCTCGTTACTTGCATCCCGTGGGGTGGGCGTAGGCCACTCTCCTTCCGGGAGCTTGAGGAATTCTGGTCCGTCACTGTAGATGTTGCGACGGGTGAGGTCATCCAGAGACATTCCCCGGGTGATGACGTCAGCTGGGTTGTGTTTGGTGTCCACATACCGCCAGCTCGCTGCTTCTGTTAACTCTTGAATCTCGGTGACTCTGACTCCCACGAAGACTTTGTATCTGCATGAATCAGACTTGATCCATGTGAGTACTGTCGTGGAATCTGACCACAAGATTGTTCTGTGCACCGGAATGGTGAGTTCACGTTGGATTAACGTGGCTAGATGCGCTCCTGCTAGGGCTGCGCAGAGCTCTAGACGTGGGATAGATTGTTGCTTACGTGGGGCTATTCTTGAGCGGGCCAGGATGAAAGCAGTGTGTATCTTTCCTCCCTTCTCTTGGGCACGCAAGTAGGCCACCGATCCATAGGCTACTTCGGAGGCGTCGCTGAAGACGTGTAGATCAATCTCGCATGTCTCTGGCCTCACTGTGGATGGGAAGTAGCTGCGGCGTATATTGACGCCTGGGAGTGAGCGGAGTTCCGTCTCCCACTCTCTCCATGTTGAGGCAAGGTGTGCGGGTATTGGGTCGTCCCAGCCCTGGTCCTTGTCCCATAGTGCTCGTACAATCATCTTTGCCCTGGTGGTGTAAGGTAGAATACATCCCAACGGGTCATATTGTCTGGCGAGTGTTCTGTACACACTCCGTCTGGTGGTCGGTGTAGCCGTCGACCTTCCCTGCTCTGGAGTCAAGGGTTTGTGTCTATAGTGGAGCGAGTCTGTTTTGAAGCGCCAGACTAGTCCTAGTGTCATTTCTTGGGCTTCTCCTGGGATGGTCGCCATCCAGGTCTCGCTGCTGGCAGCCTTGTCCGCAATACGTGCGGGTCACTGCTGGCCCACTGCCTGAGATCAAAGCCGCCTTTGATCAGGGAGGCGCGTAGCTTGATTAGGAGAGCCTCGGCTTCTTGTTGAGTCGAAACGCTTTGTAAACAGTTGTCCACGTAGAAACTGTTCTTCACACTGTGTCGGACCTCTTCATCTGCTGTTGGGTCCTCTGCGACGTGTTTCTGTAGTGCAAATGTAGCACAGCACGGGCTGCATGTGGTTCCGAAGGGGAGTACTTCCCACTGGTAGATGGCTGGGTTCTCATCTCCGATCCTCTCTCTCCATAGGAACCGCAGCAGGGGCTTGTCCTCCTCTACTAGTCTCACCTGCAGGAACATCCCTTTGATATCCCCGCTGATAGCCACCTTGTCCTGGCGGAAGCGCAGTAGCACGCCTAGTAGGGAGGGGCCGAGTGTGGGGCCGGGCAAGAGCTCTTTATTCAGATTTTGGGATCCGATCTGGTAGCTGCAGTTAAACACAATGCGATCCTTGCCGTTGTGGTGGACCTTGTGATGCGGCACGTACCATGATTCGGTCGTCTGATCGGCCTCTTTAATGTCAATCTTTGTTACGTGTCCCGCTGTGATTAGCTTCTCAATCTCAGCGCGGTACACACGCTCTTGAGCGGGGTCTTTGGCTAGGCGCCGCTCCGTGTTCAATAGATAGCGCTCCGTGGCGTCTTTCTTTGCGTGAAAGGTGGGCATTCCCTCTCGCCTCAGGAGTGGAGTTGCGTATCTCATCACTCCGCCGACTGTGACTCTCTTTGTCCCCTGCTCGAGTAGGTTGATGGCGTAGATGTCTTCTTTAGAACGAATATCTTTCTTTTCGTTCTTAAAGGGCATTGTCTCTAGTGTCCATAGCCTCTCGACATGCTGCAGGAGAGTGGTGTCTTCTTCTGTCGTTCTGGAGTGGAAGCAGCTAGTGGCTGCCGTTCGGTTGAGAGATTTAGCGAGGGGGCCTTGTAGGGTCCACCCTAGGCGGGTCTCGACTGCTGCAGGACAGCCTCGGGGTCCTGTATGGACCCGGTCAATCGGGACTATGAGTTCTGCATGGTCGGAGCCTATCAGCAGGGTCGGGGTAGCGCCGTCTATGAGCGGGATAGGTAGTTGTCGCAGGTGCACATATTTATCCATCAACTTGGCGATAGGGTAGGTGTACTGCGATAGTCCTATTTCTTGGCTGGTGAAAGCATTTGTAATCTTATACCGTCGCTCTGGCTGCCCGTTTGCTGCGATAGTGAAGGAGACATTCTCGCCCTTTATCGTCTTTAAATCTCTTCTTATTGTCCGAATCGTCATTTCGTTCTTGCTCCCCCGCAGTCCCAGCTGGGCCGCAGCGGACGTGAGCAGAAGGGTCCTCTCTGACCCGTCATCAAGGACGGCGTAAGTGTCCATGACTTTATCCTGGTAGCTCAATGTCACACGGACTACCTTTAAGAGCACTTGGGCGCCGCTGCTGCTGGCGGGGTCAATGTACATGACACTTGCCTTGGTGCCGCTCGATGGTGCAGGTGGAGGCCGTCTTCTGTTACTGTCGTGTAGTATATCTAGATGGGCTCCGTCGCACCGACTGCACCTTTTCTTTAGGCGGCATTCGGCTGCCATGTGTGGTCGCGCACATCGGTAACAGCGCCTGTTGGACTTTATCCATTGACTCACTTCTTTTGCATTCATCTTTGTGAATAGGTCACATTGTGACAGCCAGTGTTCTTTCTCACAGTAGGGACACACTATCTTCCACTTCTCTTTTCTCGAGGGGGTACTGTGGCTCTTACTGCTCGGTACTGACTCTGATTGGTGCATGACAGTCACCGATCTCCTTCCATCATTTATTCTCCTGGGTCCCTCTCTGGAGCTTGGCGTGCTCCGCCCGAATGTATCCAGTCGTAAGCTGCTGACTTCTCTCGCCAGGAAGTCGGCTAGATCAAGGAGGGATGGTTCGGGGCCGTTGGGATCCCGGTAGTCTCTCTGCCGCCTAAAACGCTCCTGTCTTGCGGGTGGCAGCTTCTCCAAAATCCTCTCGACGTTAAGAGTTGGCGTATAGCTCATGCATGCCCTTTTCCCGTTGCGCTCCCAGCATCCCTACCAGGGACTGCACTTTGATTGACAGGTCGTCTAGTGAGCGATTGTCTGTTGCTGGGGGTAGGCGATCAATATGCCTTATCTCTTGGATTACGCAATCCCATATACGTCCATATCTCTGGTCCAGCGCCGCTAGGGCCGCTGTGTATGGTGTCGAAGAGGTGGCATAGGCCAGCGCTATATTGTGCGCTCGCGGTACTTTCAGGTGCTTCAGTAATATTGCATACTTGTGGCGTTCATCAGCGACATCCACCATCATTGTCTCTAAGCACATCCGGAGCTCCGTGTACTGTGCTCGACTCTCATAGGCGAAGTCTGGAAATGACGGCGTGGCAATGTATGACGCCGTGGATGGCTGATACATCGGCGAGCGTTGGGGGAGAGACCTCCTAGGCGAGTCCCCTCTTGCGCCTCTCTGTGGGCTGGTACTGACAGGGTACCATGGCCCGCTGGTCCAGGTGCTATTCCTCGGGGCTGGTCGTGCGTCGTGCTCACCCGTGAATAGAGTCGGGGGTCTGTAGCGCAGCGCCGCGGGGGTATAGCCTGGGCTGTACTGGACCTCCTGGTCCGGTGGAGTGCTGTGCTGTCGTCGGGCTTGGTTCTCCTCCTCTCCCTCTTCTTCCTCTATCAGATCTTCCAGATCCTGTAATCGTTTATTTAGCTTCTCCGCAGTGTATGCCGCTCCTTCCTTGTAGCTGGGTCTCGCTTGGACCGGTCTGGGAAGGGGGTCTGCGGGGGGTATAGGCTCGGTCTGTTGGTCAAGTTCAGGGTCGCTTGCTCGGTTCGGAGACGCTGCCCTTGACTGTTGTCTCGACGAGTTCCTTGAACCCCTGGCGGAGGGAGAGGGTGTTGCCTTGCGGATCAGCTGCTCCATTAGCTGCGCTTGTAACTTGTCGCGCACGACTTCGCGCTTGGTGAGATCTGCTTCTCTTTGGGCAGCGGCGCGCTGGGCGTCGGCCCGGTCTCTTGCCATATTCTCTTCCGTCTGAAGGCGTCTCATCTCCAGGCGTGTGCGCTCTTCTTCGCTCCGTTGTTGCGCTTGGAGTTGTTCGCGCTCGCTAAGCGCCTGTGCTTGGAGTTGTTCGCGCTCGCTAAGCGCCTGTGCTTGGAGACGATCGCGTTCACCCTGAAGTCGATCGCGTTCGGTAGAGGCTGTCAGGCTGACGAGGAACGCCTGTTGTAGCATCCTCTCCGCTTCGCTGGGGGAAGGCGGTTGTGGAGGTGAGCCGCTCCTGCGTGAGCCGCTCCTGGGTGTACTCGTTGGGGAGTCCTGGAGCTCTATTTCCTCGGCGCTCTCCTCCTCTTCTTCCGTGCAGAGTTCTCTCTCTGTAGGGTTGTCTTCCTCCCGGGGCTGGTCGGGGACTACTTCTTCGGTAGTGGCGGGGGGTAAAGGCATGTCGGCTCCCTCCTGGTCCCCACCGTGAGCTTGGTCAGTTACATTAGAACCTACTAGGGCCTCTGTGGTCGGGGAAACCTGGTCGTTAAGGTCAGACATAATTTTACTTTCTACTTTTTACCGCGTTTACCGTTTGTCGAAGGCTAGGTAGTTGACTGACAGTGTAATCCTCTAAGTACTGAGGTGGCTGTCGTCTGCGCCGCGGGCGTTCTAGGTTAGGAGGACCGTTTCGTGGAGTGTTCATCATAGGCCATTTCAATATTAATAACACTATATTAATATTACACTAGTTACCATCCGGCTCGAAGGACCAATTGTAACTGAGGGGTACAATTCCCTGACTGTATTGTTAAGTATGGTATTATTAAACCACTACCTCTTGTACTTTAACTTCTGGCCATCCAGTACATGATATAAATATGATGAACACTTTCCCACCTGATGAAACGAAGTCCACACAAATGTACAAATCGAATATTTAATATAGCAAAAGGTATATACAACGTTCACTTGTTTACACTTATGATTTGAAATGCACTTGTATGGCAAATGAGTATTCGTAGGTAAATCAACATTGAATGTCCAATCTCTGGTTACGCAGGGAGTAAGTATACAACCTGGTTCTTTAGGAAACTATAGCGATGGTACTTAAATGATTATAGCTGGATACACTAAGGGGGGGGGGGGTCCCGCTGGTTGTAAGACAGTAGGAGGGGGGGGTTAGATAAGCCGCTGGCGGTATCCCATCTGGCCGACGATTTCTTGGGAGAATTCAAAGTCTTGAACACGGTGCCCACAGAACCTCGGTCCGCAGATGAATACAGCTGGACCCTCTGGTGGACGGTAGCTGCCGGTCCACAACGGAGAGACGTGAGGCGACCTCACTGGTGTAGAGCGCCGTCTCACCTGGAGTCCTCTCCGGGGGGTAGTTCCAACACTCCGCAGTGTTGGCCGTTATCCATGGAATAATCAAAGCACCCAAAGCATAATCCAAGCCGTGGAAGGCTCGCCGTCGTCCGGGTAGAGTAATCCAATATACAGGTCCAGTCGCCCTGGCCCGGAGCTCCTCGGATGCAAGCACCACTAGTGGTCTGCCCAGCCTGGTTAAGACTCCAGATAACGTCAGGAACGATGGGGGTACTGATAACTTTATAAC
Organism: Notolepis coatsorum; assembly: GCF_963971535.1. Lineage (NCBI taxonomy): Eukaryota > Metazoa > Chordata > Actinopteri > Aulopiformes > Paralepididae > Notolepis > Notolepis coatsorum. The sequence goes on along the minus strand of NC_140166.1, from coordinate 173,898,446 downwards.
TCTAACCGAACGATGCACCATACATAAATAGACTATTATTAGCTTAATAGAATACGTCCAACTCGACGGTATAGTGCCAAACTATGACTATTCAACTATTAATCCACACGATATCTCAATGCCTATTCTGAGGCCAAGTAGGCCTTACTGCACCACACGTGCGTTGTGGGTGAGGCTTCGCGTCTGTTACTCGGTTGGAGGGTAAAGAACTGGACTAAAAGAAAGTTCTACTTTACTTGCGCCATATATATATGCGCTGTGAACAAATAGTACCATTCGTATTTCGCCAGACGTATTCCTACGCGGAACCGGGGCTTGCCACGACATGTTGGGCGGCACGATTGAACTTGAACCTAGGGGTATGGCTGCTGGCGCCAGGTTCTCGTCCAATGGTGGAATGAAACTATTATGGGCTGCTTAGTAGACTAAAGGGATATTCAGTGCATATTGTACAAGGAATATACAGGGGATATCAAACGATATACAAATACTATTTAAATATATATATATAAATAAATATATATATTCGGTTTAATCTGATCCTTCACAACAGTGTCCATTATGAAATGACAATTGCGCATTGACACACCCACTACGCAAAGCTATTACTCGCACACTGTGCTCCTAAATGATTTTTCCGGTTCGCACAAATCAATTTTTAGGGGCAAATGCGAGTGAAATGGTCGCACTGTAGAGCCCTGGGTCTAAGTCTACGTAATGTAAAGTAATGAATCTGATTTGGTTTTCAGTATCAAATCCGTTTAGGACTCAGAATTGGTGCTACTACCCAAAGTTCTCCCAAACCCAGTCTCTCTACCACCATGACTCGCATCCCTCGTTCTCCCAAACCCTGTCTCTCTCTACCACCATGAACCACATCCCTCGTTCTCCCAAACCCAGTCTCTCTCTACCATGACCAACATCCCTAGTTCTCCCAAACCCTGTCTCTCTCTACCACCATGAACCACATACCTAGTTCTCCCTAACCCTGTCTCTCTCTACTACCATGAACCACAGCCCTCGTTCTCCCAAACCCTGTCTCTCTCTACCACCATGAACCACAGCCCTCGTTCTCCCAAACCCTCTCTCTCTCTACCACCATGAACCACAGCCCTCGTCCTCCCAAACCCTGCCTCTCTTTACCACCATGAACCACATCCCTCGTTCTCCCAAACCCTGTCTCTCTACCACCATGAACCACATCCCTAGTTCTCCCAAATCCTGTCTCTACTACCATGAACCACAGCACTCGTTCTCCCAAACCCTGTCTCTCTCTACCACCATGAACCACATGCCTAGTTCTCCCAAACCCTGTCTCTCTACCACCATGAACCACAGCCCTCGTTCTCCCAAACCCTGTCTCTCTCTACCACCATGAACCACATGCCTAGTTCTCCCAAACTCAGCCTGCAGCTGCGGTGTCTGGGTTTGGGGTGTGTCCTCGACACGGACAACACTGCACTTTGTTTTACTATTGGGTCAAATCGGCCAATCAGAGTGCAGTACGAGCTGAGCCTCCCGGTAACATGGGCCACCACAATGGCTCCATTCAGGCAGCGAGGAAGTGGTGGGTCCGTGTCACTCTAATAACAGTGTGGTGCACATGAAGGTGATGTAGGTGCACGCCAGAACTCTGGTGGCTTTGAAGTTGAATGACTGAAGCTATTTGTCATGATGTAACTCCAGGCCAGTCGAACAGTCCTCATGGGGCCAAATTGGACTTGCGTCTGTTTTGAAAAAAATCCACCCCAAAACAGAATTCACCTATCATCACTGATGTCGGGCAAAAAATAATCATTTTATCAGGTAAAACTTTTTGAGAATTAAGAAAGGTTTTTGGCTTACCTTTCAGATACAATTTTACTTGTTTTGATTTTAAGTACACCATTGTTTTGGTGGTGTTCTAGCGTGACATCTAATGGCATAATATATCGTACCTTTTAAGGTCAGGAAACTTGGTCACAACACAAAGAATAATGTACTGCCATGGTAATCGATGCCCAAATCAAGATTCAAATGCTTTTGTTGTTGCCTATTTTGGTTTTTCTTACCACTCCACAAATGTGCCTACATCGGAGTAAGAAATAGCTTAGAAATAATAATCCAACATTGATTTTGAAAATAAAAACCTGGGTAAATAGCCCTCATTTACCCACCATTGAAACTTTGCTCATGGGGAGAATGAAGCTTGACCATTCGCTGATCATTACTACTGAAGCTTCGAAGCCCTAAATCGGTACAGCCCTAAATAAAAGAGAAATAATATATATAAATGACAAATTGGTTTTCGCCCTCATGATCTTAGACAGTTAAGTTGAGTATATACAAAAACTCTAACCCTAACTAACCTTACTGTCATGCACTTGTCCTAATATACTAACCAACACTATAGCACTCAACACTTTGATGAACATTGTTACTCAGCTGATAGAGTTGTACCCTTCCTGCTGTCAGTGGCTTGTTGTACAAAACTTGTAAGTCGCTTCGGATAAAAGCGTCAGCTAAATGACCAAATGTAAATGTAAAATACAGTATATCAACACATCTCATATAAAGCTAGAAACAAGAGAGCCAAGCCCAGTATAAATAAATAAATGTTTGAAATTTTTATGAAATGTGATGTCGGTGTGACACAAATATGAGAACGGTGACATGACCTGCGGCTCCACAAAGCCGGCCTCCAAGGCCGTTTGTCAGTAAGTATTGATCCTTAGTCTAGATTCTCTAGTACCGGTAGTTGGACACGTTTCACAACACATATTTGAACCCTTGCACCGAAGAACCATATAACTCTGTTTTGTAGTGTTTTTGACAGCCTGTGTGTTTCAGGTTTTATTTTGTCGGAACCATAGAACTGTTTTGTAGTGTTTTGGACAGCCTGTGTGTTTCAGGTTTTATTTTGTCAGAACCATAGAACTGTTTTGTAGTGTTTTGGACAGCCTGTGTGTTTCAGGTTTTATTTGATCAGAACCATAGAACTGTTTTGTAGTGTTTTGGACAGCCTGTGTGTTTCAGGTTTTATTTAGTCAGAACCATAGAACTGTTTTGTAGTGTTTTGGACAGCCTGTGTGTTTTAGGTTTTATTTGGTCAGAACCATAGAACTGTTTTGTAGTGTTTTGGACAGCCTGTGTGTTTCAGGTTTTATTTGGTCAGAACCATAGAACTGTTTTTTAGTGTTTTGGACAGCCTGTGTGTTTCAGGTTTTATTTAGTCAGAACCATATAACTGCTTTGTAGTGTTTTGGACAGCCTGTGTGTTTCAGGTTTTATTTAGTCAGAACCATAGAACTGTTTTGTAGTGTTTTGGACAGCCTGTGTGTTTCAGGTTTTATTTTGTCACGTCCGTCCCTATCTCTTTACAGTATAATTGAAATCGTTTGGTTTCTTGGCTCCTCGACCTCACAGCAGCATTGAGACAGAAGCAATAGAAGAGAAGCAATAAGAACAGTGTAAGATTTGCAGTTGTAAAATCAATCCAAATGAATGGGAGTGTGAATGTGATTATATCAAGCACACACTCGACCTCTACTGTCTTTTAACTTTGGATGAACACTACAAACTTAAGAATCAGAATCAGAAAAGCCTTTATTGCCAAGTAAGCTTGCACATACAAGGAATTTGTCTTGGTCGTTTGGTGCATCAACATTACCGTTACTGACAATTAAAGTAGATCAAAATAAAAAATGGAATATGTAAACTAAATGAGAATAAAAATACAATAGAATAGAATATAGGACAGGGCTGTACAATTGTGCAGGATGTAGTAGAGTATATACACTAAATTAGAATAAAAAGACAGTGGAATAGAACAGTAACAGGGCTGTGCAATTGTGGAGTATTGTGCAAATAATATGAACAGTGTCATGTTCCAAGATAATAAAGTCTGAAAACATTGCTAAACTGACTTATATCGTTCTTCATTCGAGGCTCTTTGTTGATCTATCCAGGATCGTATAGATTTGAGCTTTGCTGGGGAGTTGGACACGTTTCCAACACATATTTGAACCCTTGCACCATAGAACTCTGTTTTGTAATGTTTTGGACAGCCCGTGTATTTTGCAGTCATATGGATTCTGTTTTGGGGTGGACATCTCCTTTTTAAATAGAAGGAAAAAGCATCATAAAGCTAGGTTCCACCTGCGTCTGTTTGGTGTGCTGTTCTTGGCAACAATTTGTCAAAAAGGGAAAAGCTCAGTGTTTTTGAAAATGCCTTTTCTTCAGTATTTTTTTTCTTTCCGTTTATTTATTTTCTTTTATTTATTTATTTTACAACCAAGGAGGGAAAATAATTTCCCACGCAAGCTGCTGAAGGCCTTATCTCAGCCTAAATGATTAATGCTAAACACGAAGACGCTATTACCAAATACGGCTACCGTAGTTGTGAATACAAATGAAGACTTTATTTTTTCTTTTCTTCTGAAGACATGCATTCTTTGTTCACACCGGTTTGTTTGACCTTGCGTTGAGCAAAGAGCAAAGTTGTTCTCATCCGCAGGCCGCTTACATGAGAAGACAAGCTTGGCACCCTCGGGTGAGTGTTGGCCAGTGCATCCCTGTCAGTAGACTGATGATGCCAATCTGCTGGTGCGCTCTGCCCTGCCAGAGAGATGTGGGCAAGATGCTTGGCGCAAGGAGTCAATTAAACAAGTAGACTCGCTGTATATCATTACAAAGACGACTGGAATTTAGAAAAAAATATATTCCCAGACTTTTCCTGTTCAATCACGTTGACATTGTTTAGAATTTAGTATGTTGTTTTACAGCAATTTCCATATGGCAGATTTTAATAAAGAATTTTGCTCTCAATTCAGTGGAGACGTCCAAACATCTTGACGGTCTGTGTGGCTGCACAGCATGTGGGTTAGTTTAGGTGTGAAAGACAGATGGCTGTCATGGGCCTCATGCAAGATGTCTCTGAGAAATCTGCTAAACCATTCATATGTTGGTTCCCTGAAAATGTAGATTAGTAATCCTGAGTATTTTATTTCTCTCTCTCTCCCTTTCTCTCTCTCTCTCCTAATAAGATGACTCTAAAGGGAAACGCCAAAGAAAGATCCTCTACAAGACTCAGAATTACCTGAACCTGTATGCTGCAGACGGTCTCAGAACACTTTGCATCGCCAAAAAGGTAACCCGTTACCCCTTTTTTATTTTTTTTTTACTCATTTGGAACTATTTCCAAACGGCGTAGTAGAGGGCGGTGATGCGATGACACGATGATTTATCTCAACGGCAACTTGGCAGGGTGTTTTTCGTGTCCCAGTACAGATTATCACATGGGCCAGCCTTCCAAAGTGACATTCTTCGTGACTCAGCTCCAATCTGTGCCACTTTCCCAGGCTGTTAATTTATGCTCTCACCAGCCATCCTCATTATAATCCCCTGCTTTTGCTTCCCTTGTGCAAAAAGCCCGTCACCACAGCGATGTGACAAAATGGTTTCTCAAGGTCTCACATACTCCCAGAGATAACCTGCTTAATCAGTGTCCTCGGCCCTGGAGGGAAACGTTGCTTTTGGTCTCCACTTACTGTAGTTTATCCCAGACTGCATCTGACATAAGCATCGCTCTGTGTGGGTGTGTGTGTGCGCGTATGTGTGTCTTATCTATGTGTGTGTGTGTACTGTATATGTCAGATTCTGAGTAAGGAGGAATATGCCTGCTGGTTGCGGCGCCATCTAGAGGCCGAGACCGCCATCCAGGGACGTGAGGAGCAGCTCTTTGATTCAGCCCTACGACTGGAGACAAACCTCCACCTTTTAGGTAAATCCTGCATTTCAGATAAAGGGGAGGATGAGAAAGGAGCGTGACACACAGCTTCGCTCTAGGCGGTGCAAAATTGCTTTAACTTGAGCGAGAAATTATGGAATAAATGTAGGCACCTCTTCACAATGTATCTGAAACAGACTGCTATGAACGCTCTGTCGCCTCAGATATTGAGTAGGATACATTTAGAAATGGTTCTCGTCAACAACAGTGCTACTGCCGAGACCAAAACCAACTAGCATGTCTTCACGCCAGGTATACCGGTTATATTTTGAGAACATTTTTCTGTACCGTATCTGAACTGTACAGCTTCAGTTATTAGGGATGAATTGATGCGGTTATTGGACATCGGACAGATAAAACCGGACTAAAACAGGGTATTATGTATTCTAGAAATACATTTTATCAAAGCAAAACAAGTTGATTTTCTGTATTTCTGACACAAAATATTAGATATCTCTAACAGAGAAAATGTATGCTATCTCAATAGTTTTGTCCAGTGAACGCAAAAGTCCTTAACACTGATGTTCTCAGTATCTGTCCACACCGAATCGATATACATATATTATATAACATATATTTGTGTTTATATATGAATATAATGGATGGGGGGAGGTGTAATAACGCTAGCTTTGCCTTTTGTGTTCAGGGGCCACAGGCATAGAGGACAGGCTTCAGGACGGCGTGCCCGAAACGATAGCCTCGCTGCGGAAGGCAGGTCTGCAGATCTGGGTGCTGACTGGAGACAAGCAGGAGACGGCCGTCAACATCGCCTACGCTTGCAAACTGCTGGACCCTGAGGAGGAGATCCTCACCCTCAACGCTGATTCTCAGGTCGGCAGCCATGTGTCACTCAGTATTGACAAGTATATCATCATTACCTTGAATTCAACGCTGATTCTCAGTTCAGCAGCCATGCGTCACTCAGTATTGACAAGTATATCATCATTACCTTGAATTCAATGCTGATTCTCAGGTCAACAGCCATGTGTCACTCAGTATTGACAAGTATACCTCATCATTACCTTGATGCGATAGGCCACTTCCATTGCCACGCCCCTTTTAGCCAATAGGGAGGTGTAGTCTGCGGTCCACCCGTATAGGAATTTATCATTGGGAAAAATGTATTATCGGTAGGGATGTCCGATATTATCGGCCTACCGATATTATCGGCCGATATTGGCATTAAAATGTATCGGAAAATATCGGTGTTGTTTCTTTTCTTTTTTTTACATTTCTATAACCTTTATTTACCCAGGCAAGCAAGTAAGAACAAATTCTGATTTTATTTATTGTCAAAAGTATGCATAATGTTGTGTTAATTCCACAACAAGAGAGATGTAATAATAATAATAATAATAATTCATTTAATTTATATAGCGCTTCTCAGTAACCCGAAGTCGCTGACAGTAGTCGGGAGCAGGGGTACAAACAAAGAGGCGAAAGCAAAGAAACAAAACAAAACAACAAAGAAACAAAAACAAAGGAACATGAGACCATGGGGGGAACGGGGGAGACAGCCTGATGGCACAAAAAAAAGACTAGAGACATATCGATCAGGTTGGAGGGGAGGGGGGGGTTTAGGGGTGGGGGGGGGTTGAAGGCAAGGGAGAACAGGTGGGTTTTGAGGCGAGCTTTGAAGGTGGAGAGTGTAGGGGAGTCTCTGATGGACTGGGGGAGGGAGTTCCAGAGTCGGGGTGCAGTGCGAGAGAAGGCCCGATCTCCGAAGTTTTTGAGCTTGGATGTCGGGACAGTGAGGGAGGCAGTGGAGGAGGACCGGAGGGAACGGGTTGGGCGGTAGGGGAGAAGGAGATCAGTCAGGTAGGGGGGGGCCAGGCTGTGGAGGGCTTTGAAGGTGAGGAGTAGTGTTTTAAAGTTAATGCGGTGTTTGATCGGGAGCCAGTGGAGGGAGTGGAGGACAGGAGTGATGTGTTCGCGGGACCGGGTGTTAGTGAGGAGGCGGGCGGCTGAATTTTGGACCATTTGCAGTTTATGGAGGGAGCGGGAGGTGATACCAGTGAGGAGGGAGTTGCAGTAGTCCAGGCGGGAGGAGATGAAGGCGTGAATGAGGGATTCAGCAGCGGGGGGGGAGAGGCAGTGACGGATTTTTGCGATGTTGCGGAGGTGAAAGTAGGATGTTTTGACGATGGAGCGGACGTGGGGGTCAAATGAGAGGGTGGGGTCAAGGAGGACACCAAGGTTGCGGACTAGGGGGGAGGGGGTGATGGTGGAGTCGTTGATGGTGAGTGTGATGGGTCCGGATCTGGTGAGGGTGGTTTTGGTGCCAATGATGAGGAGTTCAGTCTTGTCACTGTTCAGTTTGAGGAAGTTGTGGGTCATCCAAGTTTGGAGTTCGGTGATGCATGATTCAATGTGACTGAGGGGTGGGCTGTGGGGGGATTGTGTACTGATGTATATTTGGGTGTCGTCAGCGTAACAGTGGAAGTTGAGGTGGTATTTGCGGATGATGTGACCAAGGGGGAGAATGTAGCAGATGAAGAGCAGGGGGCCAAGGACTGAGCCTTGGGGGACCCCCTGTGTGACTGGGGGGGGGGTAATGTTAACCCTTTAATCGCCAATGACGTGTTAAAACGTCTTTCCTCGCCATGCGTAATCTGCCAATGACGTTGTACAGCGTCTTTGAGATCAATATTTCAAAAATCTGTCATGGCAATCATATTTCACCCACGGAGACTTGACGGGTGCTGCAGATCTCCTCTCAACTCTCCAACGGTTCAAGACCGCCATCTGGTGGCCGATCGGCGAATCGCCAAAACCGGAAGTGAGCGGCCGGAAGTGGTGCTCACCCATATTTCGTCCGGCCACTCGCTATCGCTCCCGGGGCTCCATCTCGACACACTGGATAATCGATCGGTTGCCCTAACTCAATAAACAACGATATTTGGACGTATATAGTATTATACAACCTGGAACTGGACCAACTAGATCGACATCCCATAATAACGATCTTTTTGCTCCAGTAGCATCGCCCAACGCTACGAGGAAGCTGCGGTGAGTTTCAGCGTGTTTGATTATTATTATCCATATAAACTGCTCTGATCTATATATCGCCCATACTACATAAATGATTTAACGTCGGCCACGGACTTATAACCCCCCCCCTCCGGTCACCAGCAGATGATGAGGCATGACGTTTAGGACCTTGAAATTTTTTATCTGACGTCAATCGGTATCAAACTACATTTGATGATCTAATATATGTATTTATGGCTATAACTCACGTTCTGCAGAATGCTGCAGAAAACGATAAAAACATATTTATACTTTAGACCGTATTTTAGTATGAATATGTGAATGAAAAAGTAGAACGTTGCTACATCCTAAACGATAGATACTTGACGTTGAATGGGCCATAGTAATGTCAATTTAGCAATACAATTTAAAAAGGTATAGCCCTGCAAAGAAGGGGAACATCTCCATAGATTTACAGTGGTGGCAGAGAGGGGATTAAGATCAGAATAATCCCTGGCAGATAAAGGATTAATTACCTGAAATTATTCCGTTTTTTGGGGGGGGGAAACCCTGCATATATCGGTATCGGTTGATATCGGTATCGGAAATTAAGAGTTGGACAATATCGGTATATCGGTATCGGTAAAAAAGCCAATATCGAGCATCCCTAATTATCGGCTATTGTAATAATTCTGCATCATGAACATTGGCAAGCTTTCCATTTTTGCACAAAATGTGTTCCCTTCTATCACTAACATTATTGTTTAAGCATTTTTGATTGAAATAAAGTTAGTTATAAGATTTTTAATTTGTTGTTAAAAAAGAACTACACTTACCAATTAGTGCTGTCGCCTAATACAGCCAGGAGTCTACGCTGTGGTGACGTCAGTCAGCAGCGCCAAAGTGAGTGTAGTTCCGAAAACATAAACGTTGTTATTTAGCTACTTTTACGATTAATTGCGATTCTTTTTCATGTTGAGCTATAGATTGTGGATGCACAATGTTCCAATGTTCATGCTTTATTTGTTTTAAACAAGACTATTTGAATGAATGAATGAATGAAAACTTTATTTAACAGATTGCAGAATGGGTACAATACAGTACGGCTCAATACATACAATTGTTAAGGGGATGCAGACCTGAGAAAGACGTTTGTCTTGTTTCCATCAGGGTCCCCCATTTTCAATTCATATAGACATATATGACATACATGACATACAGATAGTCAGTACTGCTACATCTATACATTTATGACATACCAGATTTGCAAATACAGTACTGTTTGTGATACAGAAGGAGTCAAGAAAAGGGAGTATATACATTTGACGTAGAAACTGTACATTGGAGGTTGGGTGGGGGGGGTTGGGTACATTGGGATATTGACAACCATACTGGGTAATTTACATTGGAGGTGGTTGGGGGGGGGGGGGGGGGGGGGGCACACTGTATAAACAAGTAACACTGTACATTGAGGGGGGGGGGGAGGAGACACTGTACAAACAAACACAATTGTACATTGAACTATTGACAAAACCATACTAGGTAAATGACTGTACATTGGAGGGGGTTGGAATGATTGGGTTAGGATATTTACAGGGGCCAGTGTTGAATTGCAGTCTCCCGTAGGTGTCCCTTGAGAGAGGTTTTGAAAGTGGGTAGTGATCCACATTCCTTTACAGCTTTGGGTAGGGCGTTCCACATTGATGTGGCATAATTGCGAAACGTGTTTAGTCCCTTATTTGAGCCGAATCTGGGTTTGACATGATTTGTGGAGCTCCCTCTGGTGTTGTGATCGTGGTATTCACTGACCTTTGGGAAGTATTTTGACATGTACATGGGTACCTTGGTCGTTTAGAAATCGGTCCATTGGAAATACATTGCGATATCAAGAGGGGTGGACCGCACAGGAAACAGCAATGACGTAACCACTACACCTCCCTATTGGCATGAAAACACACACTTGACGAAACCTGTAGAGGGGGGGAAATCTGGACCAAACGACAGAGACCTATAGAGCTGCTGGTCGCAGCTAAAATCCCTGATGATTGAACATTTACATTAAGTTTACTTAGGTTTTATTTTTCCCATGAAGGCACACTGAAGTCTAAGCTAAAGCGTGCACTTTTAACAGGGACTTTTTACAAAAAAGTATTTGTGAAATTCTTCTTCTTATATTAGTATTTCCATCAGACTAGTCACTTTGGAACATTTAACTGCCACCAGTGAAATGTTTCAAAACAGCGATTCAGTAATCTTTAATCGATTTATATTTTTGTTATGGGGTCAATCGATAAATTGTGACACCCCTACTTGAATTACATGGATACAATAGATTACAGACGAATTCATGCTCTCACTGGCCAAATTGCATCTTGCAAGGCCGTGGTCAAACGGTGCATCTCATACACGGTCCTCATTTCAAGTGATCAGGAAAATCGTACAAAGTTCATCTTTTAAAGGTAGAATCTGTAATGCCGTCAAACGGGGCACCTGTAGGCAAAAGGGAGCCCTGCTTCGTATTTGATTACATGAGTGCAGTAACCAAGCGGTGCTATTTTGCCTACAGGTCACTGTTTGACGATTTTGCAGATTCTACCTTTAGAGATGTACCGGTACCTGTTTTGATTCACCAGAATGTTGGAATATCTGAACAACTCGTTTTGTTTTCCTGGGTGAAACTGAAAACGCATAACTCACAGTGGGGGGGAGGGGGGGGGGAGAAGGTTAGGTGTAAATCAGTCGAGCCGCTTGGTACCCTGTTGCTGCTTCATCTGGCGGCCAGATGCTGCTGCCCGGCAGGTTGGTATTGAGCGAGTATCCTGACTCCTAAACTCTGACCCAGTCTGCCTGGTCTCTGACACACAGGAGGCGTGTGCCTTGCTGCTGGAGGAGAGTTTACACTACATCCAGGCCAAATTCCTCTGCAGCTCCTCCGCGGAACAGGCCGCCAAGGCCTTCCACCACGGCGACTTTGCGGCCTATGAGATCTACCCTTCCTCGTCGCCCTCCTCGCACGCCACGCCCTTCCTGGTGCACCGGCTGGGCCTGGTGATCGACGGGCGGACCCTGGCTTACGCCCTGGACAAGAGCCTGGAGGACAAGTTCCTGGCCGTGGCCCGGAGCTGCCGCTCGGTGCTCTGCTGCCGCTCCACGCCGCTGCAGAAGAGCATGGTGGTCAAGCTGGTGCGGAACAAGTTGAAGGTCATGACCCTGGCCATAGGTATGTACTATATATATTAGTTATATTAATATTTACAGGGTTCGCACAAGGTCCTTGAAGTGCTTAAAGGCCTGGAATTCCTTGAAAACAGCCAATTTTTTAACAAGGTGAATCAAGAAATAAATTTTTTTTAATTTAAAGTGTAACCAATTGTCGCAAATTGGTTTTAAGCCATAAATATTGGATCAGATTTTATTTCTATAAAAAACGGCATTTAAAAGTAAATTGTATCCTTTTAAATGCCCTTTAAAATGAAAAATAGTGCTTAAGAAAGTACTTGAAAGTCCTTGAATTTCATTTAGCAATGTCTGTGGGAACCCTGTATATATATATTAGTTCATATTTGATCGACTGTGTCTTTAGTGCTCATTTCCCTTGTCACTTCATCAGTTGAATAAGGACCGGTGGATTACCTCAACATGTTAAAGCCTCTGACCAGAGCATCGCCCTGTCAAGTGTCCTCCAGGGTTATTATAGCTTTGTATTTTTCATTCGTTTTTTATTTCTATTTCGTTTTTAATTTGTGTTTTAAATGCAGTTTTGTTTCAGTTAGTTTCCAGAGTGGGTTTATTTCTATTTCAGTTAACTAAAGTTTTTTTTTCACAACCTAGTTTTGGTTTTTAGTTTACCAGTTAACTATAATTTCCCCTGTGTCCTCTCCTGAGAGCGCCGACTGAAATGCATCTTGTTGTGAAGGATCAGATTAAACCGAATATATATTTATTTATATATATATATTTAAATAGTATTTGTATATCGTTTGATATCCCCTGTATATTCCTTGTACAATATGCACTGAATATCCCTTTAGTCTACTAAACAGCCCATAATAGTTTCATTCTACCATTGGACGAGAACCTGGCGCCAGCAGCCATACCCCTAGGTTCAAGTTCAATCGTGCCGCCCAACATGTCGTGGCAAGCCCGGTTCCGCGTAGGAATACGTCTGGCGAAATACGAATGGTACTATTTGTTCACAGCGCATATATATATGGCGCAAGTAAAGTAGAACTTTCTTTTAGTCCATTAGTTCTTTACCCTCCAACCGAGTAACAGACGCGAAGCCTCACCCACGACGCACGTGTGGTGCAGTAAGGCCTACTTGGCCTCAGAATAGGCATTGAGATATCGTGTGGATTAATAGTTGAATTGTCATAGTTTGGCACTATACCGTCGAGTTGGACGTATTCTATTAAGCTAATAATAGTCTATTTATGTATGGTGCATCGTTCGGTTAGAGTTATAAAGTTATCAGTACCCCCATCGTTCCTGACGTTATCTGGAGTCTTAACCAGGCTGGGCAGACCACTAGTGGTGCTTGCATCCGAGGAGCTCCGGGCCAGGGCGACTGGACCTGTACATTGGATTACTCTACCCGGACGACGGCGAGCCTTCCACGGCTTGGATTATGCTTTGGGTGCTTTGATTATTCCATGGATAACGGCCAACACTGCCGAGTGTTGGAACTACCCCCCGGAGAGGACTCCAGGTGAGACGGCGCTCTACACCAGTGAGGTCGCCTCACGTCTCTCCGTTGTGGACCGGCAGCTACCGTCCACCAGAGGGTCCAGCTGTATTCATCTGCGGACCGAGGTTCTGTGGGCACCGTGTTCAAGACTTTGAATTCTCCCAAGAAATCGTCGGCCAGATGGGATACCGCCAGCGGCTTCTCTAACCCCCCCCTCCTACTGTCTTACAACCAGCGGGACCCCCCCCCCCCCCCCTTAGTGTATCCAGCTATAATCATTTAAGTACCATCGCTATAGTTTCCTAAAGAACCGGGTTGTATACTTACTCCCTGCGTAACCAGAGATTGGACATTCAATGTTGATTTACCTACGAATACTCATTTGCCATACAAGTGCATTTCAAATCATAAGTGTAAACAAGTGAACGTTGTATATACCTTTTGCTATATTAAATATTCGATTTGTACATTTGTGTGGACTTCGTTTCATCAGGTGGGAAAGTGTTCATCATATCTATATCATGTACTGGATGGCCAGAAGTTAAAGTACAAGAGGTAGTGGTTTAATACCATACTTAACAATACAGTCAGGGAATTGTACCCCTCAGTTACAATTGGTCCTTCGAGCCGGAGGGTAACTAGTGTAATATTAATATAGTGTTATTAATATAAAAATGGCCTATGATGAACACTCCACGAAACGGTCCTCCTAACCTAGAACGCCCGCGGCGCAGACGACAGACACCTCAGTACTTAGAGGATTACGCTGTCAGTCAACTACCTAGCCTTCGACAAACGGTAAACGCGGTAAAAGTAGAAAGTAAAATTATGTCTGACCTTAACGACCAGGTTTCCCCGACCACAGAGGCCCTAGTAGGTTCTAATGTAACTGACCAAGCCCACGGTGGGGACCAGGAGGGAGCTGACATGCCTTTACCCCCCGCCAATACCGAAGAAGTAGTCCCCGACCAGCCCCGGGAGGAAGACAACCCTACAGAGAGAGAACTCTGCACGGAAGAAGAGGAGGAGAGCGCCGAGGAAATAGAGCTCCAGGACTCCCCAACGAGTACACCCAGGAGCGGCTCACACAGGAGCGGCTCACCTCCACAACCGCCCTCCCCCAGCGAAGCGGAGAGGATGCTACAACAGGCGTTCCTCGTCAGCCTGACAGCCTCTACCGAACGCGACCGACTTCAGGGCAAGCGCGATCGACTCCAAGCACAGCAACGGAGCGAAGAAGAGCGCATACGCCGGGAGATGAGACGCCTTCAGACGGAAATTAATATGATAAGAGACCGGGCCGAAGCAGAGCGCGCCGCCGCCGAAGCAGAGCGCGCCGAAGCCCAGCGCGTCGCTGACGGTGCCCAAAGAGAAGCAGAGCGCGCCGCCGCCGAAGCCCAGCGCGCCGCTGACTGTGCCCAAAGAGAAGCAGAGCGCAACATCGATCTCATCCAGCGCCAAACCGAGCGCGACAGACTACAAGCCGAGCGCGACAAGTTACGGGCGCGGCTAATGAAGCGGCTGATCCCCAGGGCAACACCCTCTCCCTCCGCCAGGGGTTCAAGGAAATCGTCGAGACAACAGTCAAGGGCAGCGTCTCCTAACCGAGCAAGCGACCCTGAACTTGACCAACAGACCAAGCCTATACCCCCCGCAGACCCCCTTCCCAGACCGGTCCAAGCGAGACCCAGCTACAAGGAAGGAGCGGCATACACTGCGGAGAAGCTAAATAAACGACTACAGGATCTGGAAGACCTGATAGAGGAAGAAGAGGGAGAGGAGGAGAACCAAGCCCGACGACAGCACAGTACTCCACCGGACCAGGAGGTCCAGTACAGCCCAGGCTATACCCCCGCGGCGCTGCGCTACAGACCCCCGACTCTATTCACGGGTGAGCACGACGCACGACCAGCCCCGAGGAATAGCACCTGGACCAGCGGGCCATGGTACCCTGTCGGTACCAGCCCACAGAGAGGCGCAACAGGAGACTCGCCTAGGAGGCCTCTCCCCCAACGCTCGCCGATGTATCAGCCATTCACGGCGTCATACATTGCGACACCGACCACCAGACGGAGTGTGTACAGAACACTCGCCAGACAATATGACCCGTTGGGATGTATTCTACCTTACACCACCAGGGCAAAGATGATTGTACGAGCACTATGGGACAAGGACCAGGGCTGGGACGACCCAATACCCGCACACCTTGCCTCAACATGGAGAGAGTGGGAGACGGAACTCCGCTCACTCCCAGGCGTCAATATACGCCGCAGCTACTTCCCATCCACAGTGAGGCCAGAGACATGCAAGATTGATCTACACGTCTTCAGCGACGCCTCCGAAGTAGCCTATGGATCGGTGGCCTACTTGCGTGCCCAAGAGAAGGGAGGAAAGATACACACTGCTTTCATCCTGGCTCGCTCAAGAATAGCCCCACGAAAGCAACAATCTATCCCGCGTCTAGAGCTCTGCGCAGCCCTAGCAGGAGCGCATCTAGCCACGTTAATCCAACGTGAACTCACCATTCCGGTGCACAGAACAATCTTGTGGTCAGATTCCACGACAGTACTCACATGGATCAAGTCTGATTCATGCAGATACAAAGTCTTCGTGGGAGTCAGAGTCACCGAGATTCAAGAGTTAACAGAAGCAGCGAGCTGGCGGTATGTGGACACCAAACACAACCCAGCTGACGTCATCACCCGGGGAATGTCTCTGGATGACCTCACCCGTCGCAACATCTACAGTGACGGACCAGAATTCCTCAAGCTCCCCGAAGGAGAGTGGCCTACGCCCACCCCACGGGAAGCAAGTAACGAGGAGGCTGAGAACAAGAAACCTATGTTCTGTGGACTGAGCACAGTCGCCTCCACAGACCCCAACATAGATGACTGCATTACCCTAGAGAGTGCGCAGCAAAAGACATTCCTGTGGCACCACCCAGAGATTCAGTCCACCACTGACATTTCAGCAGCTGACTACGAAGAAGCAGAACTTCTTCTACTACAACGAGCCCAGAGAGACTCGTTCCCCGATGAGCTAGACTGTCTACAGGGAGGAAAGCCCGTCCCATCAGACAGCAGACTGCTCCACCTGGCACCCGAGAGTAAAGCCCATAATCTCATCAGAGTGGGTGGTCGCCTGCGGAGAGCCCCCGATCTACCGGATGACATTAAGTACCCGATAGTCTTGAACAGCCGACACAAGGTCACAGAGCTGATCATAAAGAAATACGACGAGGATGTACACCACGCAGGAGCAGAGAGAGTCTTCGCGGAGATCAGACGTCGCTATTGGATACTTCAAGGAAGAGAAGCGGTGCGACGCTTCCAGCGAACCTGTCTAGACTGCCGAAAGTGGCGCGCGCAGCCCAGCATACCACGGATGGCTGACATACCTCCCTGTCGCCTCCGACTCGGCGACAAGCCATTCCACTCCACAGGCATGGACTGTTTTGGCCCGTTGTATATAAAGAAAGGAAGAGGAACCGAGAAGCGGTGGGGTATTGTATTCAAATGCATGACCACCAGAGCGATACATATCGAGCTCCTTCCGACCATGAGCACAGACTCATTCCTTATGGCCTTCCGAAGATTCACATCACGGAAAGGAAAACCGTCTACATTGTTGTCTGATCACGGGACAAACTTCAAAGGCGGAGAAAGAGAGCTGAGAGAGAGCTTCCAAGCTATGGGCCCAGAACTTAAGACCCACCTAGCTCCATCCCAGATTGACTTCCAGTTTAATCCCCCGAACGCACCCCACTTCGGTGGAACCTGGGAACGAGAAGTACGTTCTATAAAGACAGCCCTGTACGCGTGCTTGGGGCCTAGACTGTGGCGGAAGAAGTCCTAATGACAGTCCTCACGGAGATCGAGGGAGTATTGAACTCAAAGCCCCTCGGTTACGTCTCCAGTGATGTAGCAGATGTCGACCCAGTCACCCCCAACACACTCTTAATGGGGCGGCTGGACCCCGCGCTACCCCAGACAATGTACAGGCCTGAAGAAGCGAGCGGCCGAAGAATGTGGAGGTACAGTCAAGTACTAGCTGACAAGTTTTGGAGCAGCTTCCTACTCCACTACCTACCGTCTCTACAGACCCGCCAGAAGTGGGTAAAAGAGAGACAATCTGACAGAAGGAACAGTCGTCATGATTATCGACCAGTCACTACCCAGAGCTATGTGGCCGGCTGGCCGCGTAAGCAAAGTGATCACCGGTGCCGATGGCAAGGTCCGAGCAGCTGAAGTACTCGTCCAAGGGCGAACTTACACACGACCCGTGGCGAGGCTAATAGAACTGCCCCGACTCCCAGATACTATCGATGATGACCATGACCCCATGACTTTGTGAGTTGACTGACCCTTACAGCGGACCTTGAGTGGTAGACAGTGCGGTTAATCTGTCTCTGCTTAGCTAATTAGGTGGGACTAATTAGGGGGCGGCTGTTGTGAAGGATCAGATTAAACCGAATATATATTTATTTATATATATTTAAATAGTATTTGTATATCGTTTGATATCCCCTGTATATTCCTTGTACAATATGCACTGAATATCCCTTTAGTCTACTAAACAGCCCATAATAGTTTCATTCTACCATTGGACGAGAACCTGGCGCCAGCAGCCATACCCCTAGGTTCAAGTTCAATCGTGCCGCCCAACATGTCGTGGCAAGCCCGGTTCCGCGTAGGAATACGTCTGGCGAAATACGAATGGTACTATTTGTTCACAGCGCATATATATATGGCGCAAGTAAAGTAGAACTTTCTTTTAGTCCATTAGTTCTTTACCCTCCAACCGAGTAACAGACGCGAAGCCTCACCCACGACGCACGTGTGGTGCAGTAAGGCCTACTTGGCCTCAGAATAGGCATTGAGATATCGTGTGGATTAATAGTTGAATTGTCATAGTTTGGCACTATACCGTCGAGTTGGACGTATTCTATTAAGCTAATAATAGTCTATTTATGTATGGTGCATCGTTCGGTTAGAGTTATAAAGTTATCAGTACCCCCATCGTTCCTGACGTTATCTGGAGTCTTAACCAGGCTGGGCAGACCACTAGTGGTGCTTGCATCCGAGGAGCTCCGGGCCAGGGCGACTGGACCTGTACATTGGATTACTCTACCCGGACGACGGCGAGCCTTCCACGGCTTGGATTATGCTTTGGGTGCTTTGATTATTCCATGGATAACGGCCAACACTGCAGAGTGTTGGAACTACCCCCCGGAGAGGACTCCAGGTGAGACGGCGCTCTACACCAGTGAGGTCGCCTCACGTCTCTCCGTTGTGGACCGGCAGCTACCGTCCACCAGAGGGTCCAGCTGTATTCATCTGCGGACCGAGGTTCTGTGGGCACCGTGTTCAAGACTTTGAATTCTCCCAAGAAATCGTCGGCCAGATGGGATACCGCCAGCGGCTTCTCTAACCCCCCCCTCCTACTGTCTTACAACCAGCGGGACCCCCCCCCCCCCCTTAGTGTATCCAGCTATAATCATTTAAGTACCATCGCTATAGTTTCCTAAAGAACCGGGTTGTATACTTACTCCCTGCGTAACCAGAGATTGGACATTCAATGTTGATTTACCTACGAATACTCATTTGCCATACAAGTGCATTTCAAATCATAAGTGTAAACAAGTGAACGTTGTATATACCTTTTGCTATATTAAATATTCGATTTGTACATTTGTGTGGACTTCGTTTCATCAGGTGGGAAAGTGTTCATCATATCTATATCATGTACTGGATGGCCATAAGTTAAAGTACAAGAGGTAGTGGTTTAATACCATACTTAACAATACAGTCAGGGAATTGTACCCCTCAGTTACACATCTGATTGAAATACACAGTGAGTTCCCTGAGGGCTTGACTGCACGAATTCTGAACATTGTATTTACCTGAAAATGCTACTCCACAATAGGCAAGTAGCATATCCAATCCTAATACAGATGTTGTGAAATGCCCTGACCTTTGGACTCATTTGGCACTAAATGTATGTATATTTATCCTCCTTTGGATAGCTGTTATTCTGTTTACAGACTCGTTACTCCACATACGAGTTGACTTCCATGTGTGGGTTTCAAAGTCACAAACTGACACACTTTTGTCCCCCTTTTTGTGTTTGCGTGGTCACTAGCGAAATGAAAGTAGCATTTCATACAACTTCAATTGACATGCAACTTCTTTATTGTATTGTAAGCTAAATGTATTATTAGTCTTTTTGGCCTAATCAATCAGTAGCATAATAGAGGTGACTTGGGGGGGAAAAGGCATCGTGACTTTCTGCCGTCTCTTCTCTGTTTACTCTTGTTATGTTAGCACTGCACTCGGGAGGATCCTATTTTTGCCTTCCAAGCATTTTCCCGTCATTGCTGTGTTAGCAGTAAACTGGAGCGGCTTAGCGGAGAGAGATGGGGAGCTACCACCCCTAAACCCCTCTCTCACTCTCTCTCAACATCTCTAAATCTCTGGAGACTTGTTTTACACACAATCCTTCCTACCCCCCCCCCCCCCCCCCCCGTACCCCTGGACAGGGAGGAGGCTGTGGCGAGAGTCATCCTCTCCCTTGATGAGAGAACCTCCGCACAGCCTTCCACCACGTACAGTGAGGGCTGGGCGATTAAATAAAATAGTATCATCAATTTACGATTTTGGCTTCCAATGATTATGAAAACAAGATAATCGAGATAAAAGTATTGTGGAAATCCACTGTTTAAAAAGAACGAAAAAAATCAATAAATGCACAATGTTTCCAAAATCAATGAGTGATTGTGTTAAATAATCGCAACTGCGATTTTTGCCGTAAACAAGCGGTCACAACATACAGCAGCGTTGGATGATTAAGATGCTCCACTCTGCTAACCAGAGCAGAGCCTCCATTTATCACCTACCTCAAAGAACCAGACGCTTCCCTCCCACTCCTCTTTAATTGCGGTAATACCGCAACTACCCACCCAGACAGCGCTGGGCTTTTAGGAAGCGTCCTGGCGGGCGGCCTGGCTGTGGTAACACTTTGGCGAAGGATAGAAATGCCCGACAGAATGTGGTGAAGACCATCCAAAGAATAGTGGGCTTTAATCTTCCGGTAATTCATTGATCTTTGGTAGGAAACTTGTTTTGTTTTTTATAATAATAAAAGGACACTTTTTTTTGTATCCACTTTTTCTCCTTATTTTTTCTATTTTTCTCCCATCCCAATTTCGCTGTTCCCAATTCTCCCCTCCCCTGTCTTGAACGTTGCTCGCATATGCCCCCCACAGGTCGGTCGTAGGGAGGATAGAAGCCTTGCATCACGTGTCCCCTCCGGTACACAAGGAGGCAGCCTGTCGCATCTTTTCACCTGCCAGCGCGGACTCTCATTGGCGAGGTGTAACGTGTGGGAGGCTCACACTACCCCCGCTATTTCCTGTCTCTGCTGTGCAGGCGTCCCCCAACCGACCTGTAGGAGTCGCTGTCCACAACGTCCAGATTACCACCCATCGACTTCCACCCGCTGACTCTGCCAATTGAGCCAGTATGACGGCCGGCCCAAGCCGGAGGCAACGCCGACAGCCGGATCTGAACTTGGTGTCTCTTGCGTTGGTGACGAGCGCAATGTCCGGTGCGCCACCCAGCCGCATAAAAGGACACTTTTTTTTTTTTTTTTTTTTTTTTTTTGCACAAATCTCTCCAACATTCCAAACATCTCTTTCCACATCATCATATTCAATTTCCAGGATTTGCCTTTTTCTTTTTTGTAAGAACATACAAAACATGTAAAGGACTCATACAAATACATTAATAACTGACATGGAAAATAAAAAAAGACTTACGAAAAAAGAAACATACTATACTATACATTATGCGTATACATTCCTGATATATATACCTTGCATGTAGACCGAACTACCTTCGAGCAGGTATGTGCTGCATCCTCTATCGGGATGCCACCCTTCTCCATATTGCATGTGAGAGAAAGCGCCCCAGACATATGCAGTTGTGCATGATAACAAGCATGCACGCATGTCTCCGACACATGTATGTGGGTACGTGTATCACGTAAGCATGTGTACATGCCTCATATGTGTGTGTGTGCATCTTCCTGGTATGTGACTGTACTCCTATCTCTTGTGTGTGTTTCGTATCCATGTGTGCCTCTGCCCCCTATGTGAGTGTATATCTCAGATGTGTATATATATGTGCGTCTCAGCTACGTATGTGTGTGTCTCCTATATACATGTGTATCCCCCTTATGTGTCAGTGAAAGCTTATATTTCAACTATGTGTATATGTAGGTATGTGTATGCCTATTTCCTATAAATGAGTATGTGCATGTATGTGTGCCCCTGACGTGTATACCTTATCCTTGTGTATATGAGTGTGTGTAAACCTATTATGTACACATATGAATATGTGTATCCTAGATATACCTATACCTGCGCACATGTGAGTGTGATAGAGACAGTGACGTTCCATAGACACACCATCCGGACATAAAATATATGTACATATATACACAATACATTATAAAGCACAAGTACCATCAGATCAAATCCCCTTTTTCATATTCATCCTTGATAATATTGTAATCCCATCTTAATCATTTGTCCCCAGACCGTTCAGTCAGGTGTAGAAAACTGTCCCATACCTCAGCGAAAATATCCTCTCTCCCTGCGACTCTATACGTCACCCTTTCATATGATGCTGTCCGGAACATTAGTTCCATCCATTCTTTAAAAGTAATATCAACAGGTGATTTCCAATGTCGTAATGCAATTCTACATCCTGATATCATGGCCATTCTATACCACATTCCTCGGTATTTAGGCAGTTTAATCCCTTTCGGTATTATACCCAAAACACATGCCATTGGGGCGTTATTTATCTTCACATTCAAGACCTTACTTAGGAATATCACAATTTGATCCCACATTTTCCGGATAAAAGGACACTTCTAATGATGTCGCAGTAAGGCTCATAAGGGACGTCAGTAGTCACCCCAGTTACCATCTTTTTCCCCCCTGCAATCTGGCCACTAGATTTAATAATAGTTTAGTCCCACAAGCAGTGGCACTTTTCTTTTTTCTTAATTAAAGTTATAAACTATTTAAAAACTGGTTATGCTTGTCTTTAGACTGAGGGATGTTTGTGAATAAGGATGCAGTACCAATGTACTTATTATAATAATATATATCGTAATATATAAGCTAATAAAGGTGTATAATCTTGAGGACAGTATGTTGGATGGAGGCATGCTTTGGCACGTCCATCCTTTCCCTTCTGATCTCCGTGTTTCTATTCACCTGGTACATTGATGCCCTGCTGGTGGGTAGTGCTTGGTGCTCTGAGCATAGCTCTAGCACTCCTAGGGTTAGTGGTTTGATTCCCACGGGGGTCACCCATACTGATGAATGTATGCCTTGTAAAGCAGTTTGTGCAGTGCTAAAAATACAGCCATTCATGCCTTATGTTATGCTAGACTGTCGGCTCTAACTCTACATAGATATCACGTCAGGTTTTGCATGCGTCATGATGTGGGTTTCATATTACGTGTGGTGATTCATGCATGGAAGATGATTGCTCTTTGTGACGTATTCTCCCCCCCCCCCATAAATCTAATCAGGTGATGGTGCTAATGATGTCAGCATGATCCAGGTGGCTGACGTGGGTGTGGGCATCTCTGGCCAGGAGGGGATGCAGGTAAGAAGAAACATGGGTGGGGCCAGGATGGGATGTAGCTGAGGAGAAACGTGGGCGGGGCCAGGGGGGATGTAGCTGAGGAGAAACGTGGGCGGGGCCAGGAGGGGATGTAGGTGAGGAGAAACGTGGGCGGGGCCAGGAGGGGATGTGGGTGAGGAGAAATGTGGGCGGGACCAGGAAGGGATGCAGGTAAGAAGGAGAAATGTGGGCAGGGCCAGGAGGGGATGTAGGTGAGGAGAAATGTGGGCGGGGCCAGGAAGGGATGTAGGTAAGAAGGAGAAATGTGGGCGGGGCCAGGAGGGGATGCAGGTAAGAAGGAGAAATGTGGGCGGAGCCAAGAGGACATTCTAATTCTACATAATACATTTGACCACACAGCTTCTAAAACATTTAAGTACATGTCAAAACAAGTTTATAAGCTGATTAAAACCCATTTGGACCTAAAACGCCTGCTAATAATGCATTATATAGCCTGCATATACACACATGTGTTTCCGGTTTCAATGGGTTAAACATAGACATCGCTCATATTTTAGGGCGGCTACGTGGCGTAGTGGGCAAGGCGCTCGCCACGAAATCTGGAGACGCTGGGCTTGCCTGTTCGAGCCCAGCGCTCCACATTTGCTTTCAGTTTAGCTGGTCGTCCGTACTAATACACATTGGCCGTATTAGGGGGTGGGAAACTGATGAGTGGGGATCGGGCGTTGTGGACAGCGACTCCTACAGGTCGGTTGGTGCGCCTGCGCAGTAGAATCAGGAAGTGTCGGGGGCAGCGTGAGCCTCCCACGCGTTACTCCTCGCCACTGAGAGATCGAGCTATGCAGGTGAAAAGATGAGACTGCTGTTACCTCAAGTACCGGAGGGGACTTGTGCTATGTATGACTTAGTCCACATTGCAGCCGGCTTGTGGGAGGCAAGAAACAGCGTTCGTGACAGGGGAGGGTTGAATTGGATGATACGAAATTGGGATGGTAGAAAATATAGAAAAATGGGAGAAAAAGTGGATAAAAAAAAAAGACATCGCTCATATTTTAAAATGCCATGTACAATTTAATACGCAATACTCTGCTGAATGTGTATTTACGTTGCAAAGATGGATTCTCAACTTAAGTCAAGCGCAAACGGGCAATAGTGTGTCCTGCTCCAGTCTCATCTGGTCCTACTAAAGACTGCTAAAATATTTCTCCCCTATTAATGAAGATCACAACTAGCTCCAGGGCTCGTTCTCTCTCCCTCCACAGCATCAGCTGTTAGTTTTTGCTGCCAAACCCAAGATGAATTCACAGAATTATCGATAAATGGACCACGCAGTGTGCGCTAGTCTCTCTTGCCAGACCTATCTTCACGCTGAGCGCTGTGCCAGTGGACATGCAGTGTACTGAGTT